>NW_023396781.1:4325614-4432029 GCF_011125445.2 Fundulus heteroclitus | reverse complement strand
GTATTTCCCCCACAGACCACCAGGGCGCCGAGAAAACCTTAGTTCAACCTGAAATGACTCATTTAATCATCCAAACGGTATGGAACATATTAATTAACTGAAAATGTTGCGTAGTATGCCTTTAAATATACCCATTTGTTTTACGCTTTAAGACAAAGAGAAGTCAGTATAACCAGGGTTTCTAGCAGGAAATATCAGACCAGGTACGAGACTCCATCTAAGTTAAATAAGGAAATACAGATAGTAAAGAACTGACCGTTCTTTGTCGTTTGAAGAGCGCAGGAAGAAAAGAATGAATCAGTAGCTGGAAGCTGTATTTATTGAAGCAGTTACTGCACGCGAGCCTTTTGACCATTAAGAGAGAGCGCGAGCGAGTGTGTTTGACAAAATACGCTGAAGCAGTAAGCTATGAAATAGCAGATTTAGAAGAATTTGAAGGACTCTCTGTTCATTTGAATGAGAGAAGAAAAGTAACAAACCTAAAAATGGCCATGAACAAAAAATAAATACATTTAACATCATGATTCTAACTTTGCTCCTCTTCGTAAAAGGCAGCGTCACTGGCCACTGTACAAGGAATAACTGACACAGATGAGGGGACCGCCATAGATGATGGAAGGAACCACAGACATTATATACGTAGACGCGTCATTGGGCGGGTTCTGCCTTTGCTGCAATGCGTCGGAGCGTCCGCCTTCTTAAATGAGGCAAATCTGCAGTTACTCAGTCACTTAAACAGTATCAGAGGGACTTTATTCTCAGAATATATTTTGTATTCAGTATTTTTGTTTTTTTTATATTACACGTTTACTTTCGTATCCCTTTAGCTTCATTCTCCTGAATTTATTCTCCTAAAGAATAAAAATATTTAAAATAATCTAACCTGTCCCTATTACTCCAGGAGTGAAATAATTCTGCTAACTGACTATTCTGGAAATGTTCCCTCTTAATTCTCATAATATGACGTTTTTCTCATAACATTACCACTTTTATGTGTTTTTTTTTTACTTTATTGTCCTAGCACTTTTTTTTCTCATATTATTAATTTTACCTCTTTAATACTCTCCCAAAAAGCCTGTTCCTAAAGGTTCATGTTACAGTTACACGGTTTTATGAAATAATTAAGACCACAATGTTTAGATTTAACAAATTGAACCTTATATTCATAACACACACACACAATCACTGTAAGAAAAATACTGTAGAATTTACAGTAAATTGCTGGCAACTGGGTTGACAGCCGTTTACTGTAAAATTACAGTCAGGTTATTGTAATTTTATTTACAGTTTTACTGTAATTCTATCACAGTTTTACTGTAATTTTGTGATAATTTACTGTAAATTTATTACAGTTTTACTGTAATTTTATGATGACTTTACTGTAATTGTATTACAGTTTTACTGTAATTTTATCAGTTTTACTGTAATTTTTTGACAATTTTACTGTAATTCTATTACAGTTTTACTGTGATTTTATCAGTTTTACTGTAATTTTATGATACATTTACTTTAATTCTATTACTTCTACTGTATTTTTTACAGTTAAACTCTGTTTTCTTTTCATTAAAGGTGCTATAAGTAAGACATTCACTGTAAAAATCAGTGCTATGAATGAAAGTAGCGATGGCCAAAGATTTTCTTTGGATTTATGTGAACCAGCAGGTCAGAAAGTTCAGTGAATAGAACAGCTGACAACAACTTCCCTCGGTAAGCATGTCTGTTGCTGCTCCTGCAGCTAATTAATGAATTATTTCCACCTGTGGCCATGTCGCCTGTCAGCGTTTATTCACTGGGTTCCAGCAATTTAGCTGATAAACGCTGTGACCAACCAGGGACCTCCTCATGATTCACTGTTATGTTTTATTTAAAACTGAAAGAGTAACGCTTTAGCTAAGCTAAATTAGCATGACCCGCTTTTCTGTAACAGGCAGAGCTGCAGTCAGAGCGGCTGTCAGGCTGGACTCATTTTACTCCAACCCAAAACACCTTCCAGACAGACAAGCTAAACCAGCCAAGATTACTTTAAACAATATTTAACTTAGCAGAAGTTTAATAACATTTTAATGGTCTTTAAAAGCAAGTTACGTTTTTTTCTTTTAAACTTTAAGCAATTTTATTAATCTTTTTAAAAGTACAGGTGTTACGTCATCACAAGGTGGTGGAGGAGCTGGTGACCATCTCCAGCAGTCAATGAGAGGGAGGTGGGGACACAGAGTCCATCCTGGACATGTCACTGGGCTAAAATATAACTGTTTTTGTAAACTTAAAAAAAAGTTAATGCCTTTTTATAAACTCATGAGTTGTGATAATTAATTGGTGAGCAAAGCAGAGACTGATTATTGTAATGTGCGATCTGTGTCAAGTTAAAATGTATGATCTCACGATAGTGTTGGTTATGTGTCCCTCTTTGTCCATGGCTGTGGTTGGCCTTGTATGATCATAGGATTGATTTATACTGAATGTGACAGTGGAGTTAATGTACAGGTGTGAAGAAGATGATGTAATGATGCAAGATACTGTCTTTTGAATTAGCTGCAGTTTATGGAGGGTTTTGAAATTGTAAGTGGAAAGGTGAGTGGACTGTGGACCAGTTTGGCAAAAGTGCAAAGGAAGAACTTGCTTGATGCTGCAAATATGAAAGTTAACCAGGTGATGTTATGGATGTGGAAAGTGAAGAAGATTATGGAGAGGGCTGTCCAGGATGGCGCCAAGGCTCTGAAGCTGGGAGAGATACAGGAATGGTCAATGGAACTACCAGATTTGTTTAAAGAGGACTTTGCACAATAAGCAAATGAGGTTATTAAGGTGGCATGACGTCCACGGCCCAGGAATATATGGGCTGACTAGAAAAAATTTCAGTCAAATTGATTATTTTTGCTTTAACCCATGAATATTATGGATTTATATTAATACATGTCTTGTGTCCTTCACATTTGTAAATACATTTTTTTGTTTGTTTTTAAAGAGTATTATTACATTTTCTGCTCAAAGCGGTTAAAGTAAACTAATACCCATTCCCGAGTCCCGACAGTAGATGGCGCAAGTTTAAAAACAATAGTCTAACCTACTAGATCTAGCTAGCTACCTGAAAGAGCACCTGCTAGCTAACTTTTAAAATGATCCCCCCCTCTGTTTTTTTTTTTGCAAATCGCACACTGTATATATGTATATATATGTATACACATATGTAAATATGTTTTTTGTATATTGTTATTTATATATTTATAACTGTTAAACATATATATTTAACTGAATAAAACGAAAATGACTTTCTCAGTACTTGATATTTTTAGAACATAACATAAAACTATATGGCATTTGGCATTTTAAAAGTCTTAAGCCCCCCCTGAACATGAGAAAATCCTCGTTATTCGATGCTGTAGCGCACATATTCCCTAGTTACTGGGGGGAAATAGGGAGTACCAATATGGCGGCTGGTGGCTTCAAAGCGACTCGTTCAAACAGACGGCGATTAGCACTCCAGTGTATTATATAGCTCAGTGGTCGTGTCTGGGCGTCATGCCAGGTTCTGTTGGAAGCAAAGGCCCAATAGGAAAGCATGTGAAATCCAAAATGGGTCAGAAAAGTGACACATGGCTGACAGTCACTTGAAAATTTTAAAATGTCAAGAGGAAGTGACTGTGCGAATTTCAGATTCCTACATTAATCACAGCAACTGCAGTGGATGTTGAAAGTTGCCATTCTATCTCAATGGAACCTCTCCCTCTGGCCCTCAGAGTTCCGTCGTCATGGAAACTCACTGACACACCTGCAGCGTGCCAGTCTACAGAAGTGCAGACACTTTCCGTCAGTCTGCCTATTGGGTTATAATAGAGAACTTTGCCTCGAACAACGCTCCATATCTCCTGATCCGTCAATGGTAGAGACGTAATGTTTTCTGCGTTTATTTCGTAACGGATAGGGGAAGAAGACAAGCTATCGTTTTTGCTGGAAAAAGTTTAATAAAGGCGTAAAAAATTATGATATAAAGGGGATTTTTAGCGAATTTTAGAAATCCTCTAAAAAGGTTCTCGAACAAATCGCTCTAGCTGAAAAAGTATAAGAGATATCAAAATAATTCTTTCACTGTGAGTATCAGCAGGCTTTTGATGACTATGGAGCTCATTTTTATGTTTGTACAAAAATCGGTGTAGGCACAGCAACAATGTAAAAAAGTGGATGATGTGGGAAAATGCAGCTCAAAAGCATTTTCAGGATTTTTCACATTCGCTACCCCCGAACAAATTGTTCCTGCGGCAAAACCGTAACAGCTATCGACAAAATTCTTTTTTTGTGAGTGCCAGAAGGGTCGGGACATTCATGTGTGAAAGTCTCATGCCTGTACATAAAACGGTTTAGGAGTAGCGACGCTGTGAAAACATGTGTCGCTTGGGAATGTCAGGTGTGATTTTTCACCACATCTCCATAGAAAATCAATGGAGAGCTTTTAGGTTTCGTGGTGCTCTGGGGTGATTTGCGAAAAATCTATAAATCCCACACCAATTTTGGTTACATTCCCACAATCCAAACAATAATTCCTACGTTTTGATGTATAATTTATGTGAATAGAGTGAAAATTGAGCGAGTGAGAAGAAGTTGTTCAGAGAAGGAAAATCTATAGAATTGTTAGAGTGGCCACTCTAAATGAACTCCCTAGCAACCATAGCAACGCATTAATTTTTCTGAATTTCACGAAAATGCAAAATTATTTTAAGGATATACTATATGAAAATGGTGAAAGATATGAAAAAGCTGAAGTAGCTGAAGATAGCTGAAGGTTATTTGAACATTTTAAAAGTTGAATGGCGTTTCTAGCTGAAAGTAGGCTGAAGCAGTAAGTTGTCAAAAAGCTGAAATAATGAATAATTTGAAGGATTCTCCATTCATTTTCAATGAGAGCAAAAAACTCACAAAAAGTTGAATATTTTAAATATTATAAAAGTTATAATTACCAAAAGACATAGCAGTAATGTTGTGAATGAGCTGAACGTTTTGATACGAAAATTGTTTAAATCGGTTGAAGTATGCAGGAGTAGTTAGATGCCGAAAAACGTACGGAATAATAATCAAGACCTGAAGGAACTTAATAAGTGAGAATGCTGTTGATAAGATCGGGTTTTACCGGCTTGCTGTTACATGTCTATTAAAAACCCATCTTTCCCAGTTCCGGATTTGGCTATAAATGAGGAAGCATTGATCAGAGGTAGAACAGTTTAATGCATATTTAATTCATAGAAATTAAATATGGAGACAGAGTATACATTTCCCATTACAAGATGTTTTCCGCGCGGTGGATAGGTCTGTCTGATCTTAAAAAAGTCTGAACACATCTTTTTAAGGGTGAGACCATCCCATGTTTTTTAGGAGGAGGGGAAAACCTGTTTTGAACAAAGGAACTCTCTTTCTGACCAACCCCCTCAGCAATAAAACTCCATGTTTATCTTACGGTGGAGCAGGGAGGGACAGACCCCACTCTGCTTTCCTCAGTAACCCCAACTAAGAAATATTTTTTAATTCTCAACAACCCCTCTGTTTTGATCTCTCATAGATCAAACCAATAACTAGTCTAAACTAAGTCTATGTCTTGAAACCTTTAAACAAAGTAATATTAAGATGTAATATTGTAACCCCTGGTCCTCTCTGTTGGCGACTTGTGAAATCAATGACGTTCAAATGTTCCCCTTAAATGTAAAATACCCAAGTATAAGCTAAAAGCTACTAAACCTATCCTGAATCTCTAACCTACTAGAATTAAGAAAAGTAAGCACCTTTATCCGAGAGGTGCAAGGCTGAGATAAATGTGGCAACTACCAGAAACTATTATATGATCTAAATATGACTTTAAGAGTCCTACCTAGATTAACAAAATGTCTTCTTAGAAATAAGATAACCCATGAAAGCACTACACTCAGATCAAACCACAGAATAAAAGATTATCATGCAATGCAGAACCAAGAGTCTAACAATACTAATATTGACACCTTATGAATATGGAACTTATAAGACATATGCATTGGTTACAAAACTCTCCTTTTCTTTTTTCGTTTTTACACATGCATTCAATCGTTGTCATGATGTCTTGCATCTCGGAGATGTCTTCTCGCCTTTAAAGAAGATGGTTTAAAGAGTCAGTGTTCCAACGGCGGTCTCCACAGAACTGTAATTAAACTTATTACAAATAAAAAACAAAAACAAAATAAAATTCCAGCTGCGTCATCCGCGAGTGGTGAATCTTTCCTTGAACCCTCTGTTGGCTGGTACACATGGCTCTGGACTCAGATGGGCCCCTGACCTCTGGCCTACCACATCTGTCTGTTGATGACCTTAGCGCGCATCCTTCGAGGTTGGGGGTTGGTGGACTCCCTTCACATTTCTCCTCATTTATGTGTAAGTAAGAGATCTGTCATTACTGGGACTATTTTACATATATAGCACTGTATGGCACTTAAAAGGTATTTCTGCACTGTATTAACAAACACTTTATTTAGCATTTGCACTTTAAGCAGAGATTTGCACAGCAATAAGTTTGCACACAAGAAGTTTTAATTATATTTATTGAGCATTTTGGCGATTGGTATGTGGCCTTTGTTTTGGGCTCTGCACAGTCTGCTCCTCATTGATGAGTGAGGTTGGTTGCTGGTGCCTGTGGAGGAGCATAATGATTACCACAGAGCAATGAGCTAATGGTGAGGAAAAACTAAGCAAATGTGTGCATACTCTGTTGAGTGTGGAGTGCTGTGGTAAGTGACTCACCTGTCTTTTCTGTGTCCTCTCCAGGGTGTTTGGACAAATTCTACCCCGGGGGTCCAGACGCCATATATAGCTTGGGAGAGGCCATTGAGGAGACTGGGGGGGGGGGATTGTTGGGGGTTTTTTGTGGTGTTTATTTAAGGTGTAATGATAAAATGGAAAAATATTTATAAAAAGTAAATAGAAGTATTGTATTTAATAAAATGTATTTTATGTAAATAGGTGGAGATTGTTAAGAGATTCCCCTGTGAATTTAATATGGTTTGGTCCGTCACAGCTGGGACTATTTAAGACTGCAGTGTCAGCTGTGAAAGACAGTGTTGTGTGGATGCTGAGTGGAAAATAAACTGCTGCTGTTCTCCACCTGACTGGTTCAAGACTCTGTCTCACTGAACAAAAACCCAACCGCTAAAGGTCGTCCATGTGACATTATGTCTCCTGAAACTTACACGACAACCGTTTAGATATCAATGTTGTGTGCTACCTGTAATTCCGGAGGTTGACTTCGGTCCCGAAAAGCTCCTTTCAGTCATATGGAAACATATCCTGTAATGAAATTAACTGAACACTCCCACAAGAAACACACTTCACAGCTTTTCACCCCATTTTCAATTTAGTCGGTGCACAGAATTTTAGCCAATTGTGTTTAGAATTCTCCCCATTAATTCCTACCACCTTCCAGTGTTCCATCTCCATCCTATGAAAAACCTATTTTAAAAATGTAATAGTTAATGAGACACTTTATCGCAATTCCTCTTTCCTGACGCTGGGCCTCTGATTGTCCTGCAAAAGAATACCTGCACAAAAACTTTATACCTCCGGTGGGAATCGCCATGTCTGTGGAATCTAAAATTAGTTAATTTAGTTTGAAATCAAAGTACATTTTCCTGTAAGAATGTCAGAATGCTCTCTGGATTAAAGATTAAAGATTACCATTCATCACACCACTCCACACAAAACCTTTCAGCACGTCACCACACTTCACTTCTGTACCCTTTACTCCATACTCAGATGTCTATGCTGCGAAAAAGTTCCTATTTTAATCTGAGAGGAAAAGCAAACCCCCATTTTGTTCACCT
This sequence comes from Fundulus heteroclitus, assembly GCF_011125445.2. Taxonomy (NCBI): domain Eukaryota; kingdom Metazoa; phylum Chordata; class Actinopteri; order Cyprinodontiformes; family Fundulidae; genus Fundulus; species Fundulus heteroclitus. The sequence goes on along the minus strand of NW_023396781.1, from coordinate 4,424,200 downwards.
ATCGTTTTATCCAGTTGTTACAAATCCTAATCCGGTTTACTACAACATATATATGTGGCTTTAAAACCTTAACTAACCTACCTGACACACCAATGATTTAAACTAAACTAAATATGCATTAAGTTACCCTCTGTTTATCTCTGTTTTATCCAGTTTTTTGTAGTTTATATAGTTTTTCTGTTTAATTTAACATTCACTTTATTGTCCTGCTTAAACTGTTTAAGCCATTTTCCAAGAACCCCCCTCATAGAATCTGTCTCTAGCATCTTCCTCCAGGAGAGCAGCAGGCTTTTCCGACACCTTAAATCTAATTTACGGTCCTAGGCTGTTTTGGGGAGTCACTTAAACCAACATTCCAGAGAGCCATGGGTAAGGTCTTTTGTGGGGGTTTTCTTTTTGTTTAAACAACCGTTATCTGATTTACAACGCAGTTACATACCTCCGTGGGGTCATGCACAAGAACCCTTCATCCAAATTACTTGTGCCAAGGGTGATATAAAGTTTAAGGTCTATATAACTTTAAGATACAGTGTTATCATATCAATGTTTATGTCATATCCCTCTGCTTGGAACAAAATTAATTTTGTTACAAAACATTAACAAAAAATAGTATTAGTCATCACAGGGAATCAATTAACTGCAAATAATTATCTGAATTGAAGTATGAAAAACACTGCCCTATATCCTGGATTCAGATCAAAACTTAATGCAATTTCATAATCCCACAGATCTCCAAGAAGTCCTTCAAAAATTGTGTAAGATCAGTGTACCCATTGAAATGATGACTGTAAACTAATATGCTCACAGCAAGTTGATGGTATGAGAATGCTGAATGTTCCAAGGTACTTACATACTGATAAAATATTGGGCTTTACCTGAATAAAACATCTGGTAACGGCAAAGTCTGGTGAAAATCTGATATGTTTTAGCAGGCAACAGTTATATTGTACAATAGAAAAATCTCAATACTTGCGAGCTAATAAGAAATAACCTAACTAATGTGTGTAACCTAAAAAGTGTGTCTCTGCAATGAATAGTAAACAAGACGTCTCACCCAGATCACCGCTGTGCCTGGTAGCTAGAGGCCTCCCCGTGTCATAAAAGCTGATAAGAACTCCCAGTCTGTAAATGTATGGCATGCAGCTGTGAGCATGCAGCATCACAGAACCCTAAATGTGAAAAATATCCCCACCCCAGTGGATTTTCTGCTAATAATTGTGATGGTAAAATACACCTTCTGCTGTCAATTATGAGCAATACGGTCCTGGACATAATATAATTAAAACTCATGTTTAAAAGGAACATATCAGTTACATAGTAAAAGAGATTGGAGTTTAGACGTCGCACTCACATCTTCCATGTGTGGAACTCCACATTTCGTCCCCCACGTGTTGCAGTGATTCGCTGTCGACGCACCTCAGTGACAAAGTTCTGGTCCGCGACTCAGAAACTGGATGAGGCATGCAACTCCAGTGTATGCCGACAGTCATTTTCCCTTGACAGCTTAGGATCTGTGCTGTTCATAGGCGTTGGCCATTGTTCCAGGGTGAGGAAACATTGTTCATGGGAGCGTTATCCCTTAGATGAGGCACTGACCTTCTGGAGGTGAGGTGGTATTGTGACTTCATGCCAGGAATTAGTGATGTGAAACAGTCCCTAGCCCAGTGTCCAGCGTAAGCAACTGTCCCAGATGTGATGGGTGCCCCACGACACACATATCGGCTGTAAATGCTCAGTTTTATTCTTCCAACCCCAAATCGGCACCGATCTGCGACTCATGTCATCCGTGTCCATACTCCAGAACAAACAGACCTGTAACAAAATTAAGATAGAAAAAGAAAAACAGGGGGAAGGGAACTCCCCCACCTTAAATTAAAATAGAGATAGTTCTCGATGGAATCAGCTGCTTACTCTCACTCCTTCCTATGTTGTTTTCCAATAACTGTAATTTTACCAACTTTTAGTAATTAAACAAACTCAAGCGTTGTGTATCACCCTTCCTTTGAGTCACAGGCAAATGGTGTATCAAATATTGTCTGAGCGAGCGTATCAAGATTGAAATTCATCGGCTGAGATATTGAAGAGGACACGTTTTTTTTAACACTATTACTCTAAATAATTCCCCTAAATTGAACTGATTTATTTAGGATCCACACCTGTGTGTATGATCCATCCTACCGATTATGTTTAGATTCTGTAAATCCCGGTCGAACTTAGGAAGCTCAGCTGAAGTAGATAAAAGAAAGTGCTGTGTAACTGCATGCGGAGGTTAAACAGTGTTCTTTCAAGGAAGAAATTAGAAAAAACACTAACGTTACATTTTAAAATGGCTCCAAAACCAGTATTGTGCCTTTGTGTAGAATATTTTAAATGCTGCCAGCTACGATGTTGAAAGGTTCATTCATCAGAAAAGAGCACATTACCAAATTAACAAATATAAAAGATTCCTTGGCCTCTAAATTACTGTGTGACAAGGGCATCTGCATTTCGTGGGACTATGAAAATGTGATTACATACAATGAATACTGTGGGATCGTCCTACGATGATCCCGTAATATTTTCTGTATCTACTAGTTTCTGCCGTTCTGCAATATCAGTATCTATAATAAAACAAGGCAAACCATTAACATGAGTCTTAAATTCCTTAATTTTAGCTGCTTCTTTTGAGGATAACTTCAAAACTGACTCATAACTAAATGCAGGGTTAACAAAATCGGTCAAATCAACCGCAATATCAGTTTGCACACACTATTAAGGTACAGTTTAACCCAACTTTTAACTCTGTTTAGTTCTGCTTACTGTGGTTTTCCCAGGCCTGCAAATGAGCAAAAGCTGATAGGATTTACTCCTCTCTATTAAACAGCTAGATTGAAGTCTGACGGATTATATTTATTTATTTATCTATTATAACTAGGGCTGTCAAACAATGAAAACCTTTTAATCACTATCCATCCATCCATTTTCCAAACCGCTTTTTCCCTCATGGGGTCGCGGGGGGTGCTGGTGCCTATCTCCAGCGTTCACTGGGCGAGAGGCGGGTACACCCTGGACAGGTCGCCAGTCTGTCGCAGGACAACACAGAGACAAACAGGACAAACAACCATTCACACACACACACTCACACCTAAGGACAATTTAGAGAAGCCAATTAACCTAACAGTCATGTTTTTGGACTGTGGGAGGAAGCCGGAGTACCCGGAGAGAACCCACACATGCACAGGGAGAACATGCAAACTCCATGCAGAAAGACCCAGGGGTGTACTCGAACCCAGGACCTTCTTGCTGCAAGGCAACAGCGCTACCCACTGCGCCACTGTGCAGCCTTTTAATCACTATTTAATCACAAATTATTAGGCAAATGGCGTATTTTTTAACACTATTACTCTAAATAATTCCCCTAAATTGGACTGATCATGGAACAGTTTAATCACTATTTAATCACAAATTATATTTCATGTCTGAAAGTATATACATTCATTAGGCATTTTAAAATGCTATTTTGCAATAGATAATGCTAGTTAAAATTACACTCTAACAGAAGGCATTTTTCCCTTTTTTGTGTTTTCCCAATTTAAAATGCCTCAAACAGATGTTTAATGTTCTGCCAAATTTTCAACAACTTTCCCAAACTTCTAACCACTTACTAACTTTTAGGCTACAGTTTAAAATAAAAAATTTTCTCCAAAACTCACCAAGACGCAGCTGTTCATGCTCTCCAATGCAACTCACCCATACAGCTTGCAGCCAATACCTCAAATTGCTTGTCTGCATTGAAACTTGTCCTGCACTTCAACAAACATCATTAATGCATCAACCTTTTTTCCAATGATTTCCAAATTCCCCTTTAGTTTTTATTTTCACCCATATTTTAACTTATCACTGCTCTTATCTTTAGGCCCACGCACGTGGAGAAATTCACACCCTCATGAAGACACACACAAACATATGCAGAGCCACAGGGCCCAACCAATCTCTCCTTCTCTCAAACCATGGATCCAATATTACCGAGACAAAATTGTTAGACAAGACGTAACAAACATAACATTTTAAGACAGACAGCCTGGCGCGTCACAGAGAGACCCTCATCCCTTCCGTAGTCGACGAAACGTAACCTTATTTTAAAATCTCCTCGTCTGATCGTCGTGTATCAGAACCTTGTTCTGATACTAGAAAACAATTTAATTGTTCTCCTGGGGCCCCTTTCAATCTCTTTTCTTTCTTTCTCTATAACAGCTCACTCGTAAGGTCTTGCTGCTCTTAGCCTCAACTTAAAGATGTTACGTATTCTTGGCCGTCCTATCCCCTGCTACTTTTTGAGTGTCCCTAATTCTCAAGAGGAAGCGCACACCTCAGCCCTGATATCACCAGTTTGTCAGTCTGGTGTCCGTTTGGCCAATCCCCGGACATATTTTTTGTCTTTGCTTTTATTATTTTTTTTTATTACAGTCTCACCATCTAAGGATTCTCGACTGCCATTTCTATTTTCCTACAGTCTCAACATCTAAGGATTCTCGACTGTTATTTCTATACATAAAGTCCATTCATTCAGTTGCTCTGTTCAACCTCAGATATATTGAGAAGAGAGAAACTTAAACCACAGCACCACAGAAATTTGGCCTAAACCGCTAACATTCTGCCAATGGAGAAAAATCTCCTTACATTTTTCCGGTCGACCGGTGATGCTGCAGAATTAGTCCTCTTTTCGTGTCCAATTTTCAAACAGACCCTCACTCACAGCCAAAATCCGAGGGTTTCGGCACATGTGACACGGTTTTATGAAATAATGAAGACCACAATGTTTAGATTTAACAAATTGATCCTTATATTCATAACACATACACATATACACACACACAAATATGTATATATATATATATATATATATATATATATATATATATATATATATATATATATATATATATATATATATATAATCCAACAGCTATTTATTTGGCTTATTTATAATACTTGAAAGTCTTTACATGCAAATCTATGTCTAAATACAATAGTCTGTACTGTATGCAAGCTAAAAACCCTGAAAAATAATGGTCTTGTACAGCTTCTTCCTAGTGTTGCCACTCAGCAGCTTTAGTGTGTCCAGTTTTGCAACATGGTGCAGCCTTAGTTTATAGAAGGCAGATACAGGTAGTGAAATCAGCCAGAATAAATTTCCATGCAGCACAGGAATGAGGCATCTTCTTTGATTCACGTTCACTACAATGGAACTTGACTTTTTTCTGCCACATACAATATGGCGGTGACGTTGACATGTGAATCTGCGCCCAACGACGCGTCTACGTATATGATGTCTATGTGATATGTTACCTTCGAAGGACACAGCCCACGTAGAATGTTTGTTGTTTTTAGGTGTACGGCTTGATGAAAAATTACCCTGGAATGTGCATATAAAAAAGGTTATTGATAAATGTAAAAAAAATACTTAATATAATGAGATGTTTAGTTGGGTATGAATGGGGAGCAGATAGACAAGCTATACAATTAATTTACATAAATCACATTAGGTCTACAATTGATCATGGCGATATAGTGTATGCATCAGCATCTGAGACAGGACTCAAAAAAACTGGATACAATCCAATACCAAGCTTTGATCACATTACAGGAGCAATTACAACAACTTGAATGTCAGCTTTACGGGTGGAGGTGCAGGTGAAATTCCATTAGCGTTGAGAAGGATTCAGTTGTTTTTAAATTACTTGGTTAATTTGCAAGGACACAACCAAAGTCATCCTACACAGGTAACTACATGGTTTTACAGAATACAAAGGAATGTTGATGTTTCCCAATTAACTGTAATGTTGAATTAAGTCCTGTATGTTCCTGCCGTAGTCTAGTTATTATCCTTTCCTGTATTCTATTCCTTCCAATTTGTTAACCACTAGTTTTTTCTCCAGATTTTAGCTAGCTGTTGCTGATGCACTACATTATCAGACAGGGAGGCACACTTTTTCAAAAAACATTTTATATGCTTGAGGCTGAACAGTGACTCTGTAACCACTCCTACAGTGCTGAGAAAGAAATGATCAATAACATCCCAAAATCTAAAAACAACAACAAGCAATAGTGCAGTCAGTGCTGCCAAATTGGGCAGGTTTCCACCCAATTAGGCTTAATTTGAACACATTGAGCTAGAACAAAAATAGCTTATAGGCTGGTTGTAAAAATTTGGAAAGCTTTTCACAACATTTGTTGGGCAATATATCAAAATAGTTGTCAATATCTAGCAGAAAACTAAAAACATTTTGATAAAATGCAATCTCCTCGAACTCATTTTACTGGTCAATTTATTTTTGAAATGAGTCGAATCTGTCAAATCTGACATCGTCAATGAATAATAGTTATAATGAATAATATTGAATAATAGTTATAGAGAAATCTTTGGTTGAGCTATATTCAGTAAGAGAAATTAAGTTTTTATTAAGGTAGATTTACAACTCATGTTGGGAAGCTATTGATAAAAGTTTATTTCCGGTTGATATATCATGATTGTTAAAGTGATCTTGTGTGTTATTTGGTTGTCTGATTGTATATTTTGTACAGAGCCCGTATGTACAGAGCTTTTTTATTTGCTTCAGCGCAGTTGTGTGCTCACAGCATGTTCTTATGTGTTTAATAGTTCTATGCTTTTAACATGAGAGAGTTTAAGATTTGGGCTTGTGTTATTCTTTTAAATACGGTAGGTTTTATGCTGGGTTTGGGCTCGAAACTAACAGTGAGATACGGCAACCTGTAGCGCTGCGTCTGGACTCAAAGGTCAAGCATAATCATACATGCTGATAGGCCTGAGCGCAGGTGTCAGCCTGAACACTGACTGAAGTAAAAATTCATGCTAGAAGAGGTTCTGTAATTACAGCAGCTAGGGAGCACATGGATCAGAACAAAGCAGAGATCCCTTCTGCCTGCAAGTAACCCAAGTTTCTTCAATTTGGCAGAGTTTTACTCCTTGGTTCTGCTCCTTGTGCTCCTAGCTTTCCTGATTAACCCTCCTAGCGTGAATGTTTACTCCAATGTTCAATTCAATGCTGATGTTTCAACAGAAATTAATAGCGCCGCTTTCAGCTCGCTCTCGCTTGCTTCGTTGTCACTTCTTGTAATTGTTTGGTAATAAGATCGGATATCCATCCCGCACAGGGATGGGCAGTATTTCTAATACAAGTATTTGAAATACGTATTTCAAATACAAAATCCTATTTTGTAATTTGTTTTTTATTGAGATGATGAAAATGCCTTTGTATTTTGTATCAAAATACTTCAGTGTTGTGTATTTTTGTATTTTCAAAATACTGTAAAATACTTTCTGTGAGACAGTCTGTGATGACATCTAACTATATATAAAGCATGAAATAGTGTCTGTGGCACCTTCGCAGTCAAGTCCCTGTGATACCACTCTCGGCCACTAGGGAATTTTGGCACTGTTTCACACTTGCTATGGCCACATTGCTCAATCAACGCAAAACGCATGGTGCTGCATATTAGATTGAGTCAGGTATCTTCTACTTGGTGCTTTGTCAGGACCAGTCAAGGAAGTTGTTTCAAAGCAAGGTGAGCAACCAAATTTACCTAGTTTATTTCAGTAACTCATTTATTCTCAACCATGAATCACTCTTTTTATCAAATGTTCCTGTTCAGTGTAACTTCAGTGTTCTGAAGGCTAGGCTATTTAACTTTTTAATGTTAGCTGCTAACTAACTCTCTGTGTTAGTTTCCCTGTTGTTGATTTCACCTGTGAACATTCAAAGAATCACGTCTTCAATCAAGTTATTGTTATGTTACACGGTTTACTTTTGTTTTGTGTAATTAGCCTATAGCCTACATAGGACTTTTGTATCTCATTGTCAATATGTGTGCTGCTGCAGCACCACAGGTGACCTTCTCCGCCACTTGTAGTAGGCTAGTTTTGGCTCATGCTAGTGTTGGCCTTTTAATTTGCTTTTTCTTAAAAATGTATCTAAATAATGTTCTACTGTTGACTGTAGGTAGCCTACATAATATCAGTGTTGGGAGTAATGCAGTAAAAAAGTAATTTAATTAGGCTACAGTAATGTATTGCATTTTGCAGTAATGCAGTAATGTAAGGCATTACCAATACAATTTCAGTAATATTTTACTTGGTACAATTCTCAGTAACTGAAGTTACTTTGCTTTTTAATCCAAAATTGACAAATGCTTAATTGGCACCAGAGAAGATTTTCCAAGAATAAAAAAAGTAATCTATGCTGGTCCTGGAATTTGATTTCCCTGTTTAGATGACTGTAGAAAGGGAATTTGAGTTATCTCTGCCACTCATGCAACAGATCTAACATGCTTAGGCTATACTTCTCATTTACAGCAGTGAGAATAACTAAAATGTTGCTTTTACAGACAAAGATCTTAGCCATTATTCTCAAAGTATTTGCATTAAGTCTACACAACTGTAAGTGGAAGAAAAGGCAACCAGTAATGATGAGAACCATTTAAAGTCAACATACAATTTCACTATGGCTATATTTTACTAGATTAAGTTGTGAGTGACCTTTGGCCTTTGTGGCCTACATTGTCCCATGAGCCATAACTGCAACCATTATATTGTTTTTTGTTAGCCTTAAGCCTAGCCCAGTCATTATGCCATACCACATCACCTCCCACTGTGAGCTGCATTGAACACATGAAGAAATCCATATTTCCTGTTATTTTGGTGAAAGTAATGTAAACGTGGTGTAATGTCTTACAATCCAAAGACAGTAATATAGGCAGCCACAGGACCACCCCACAAGTATTTACCTTTGGGAACATGCGGTTGTTCCCATTCTCGTTGTGCAAAAACTCACTTGTTGGAGAGGTGGTGAAGCCCAGCGGTTGGATGGTCTCCATGCCTGAAGCAAAGGTTAATATTTGCCCCAGTGTCACTGGCCTTGTTCCCTCTGGAAGGCATTTGAGAGAAAACTACAAATAAAAGTTGTAAAATGAATAATCCAAATACTTTTTTTTTTTTTTTTGGGATGGGCAAAGATTCATGTGTTGAATTTATTGTAATTTATATACAATAAGATCAAATCCATTTGAACTTTGTCACGACAATACAATTGTTAGATCTTTGTTAATTTAGCAATAAAACTGCAAACAATGCAGTGCAGTAATAGTGAGTGAAAATGTAGTTAGAACAAAACTGCTAAAACACAACCTGATTGATGGCCAAGGGCCCAAAGACAGTGCTGTGCAAAAATTAAAAGGAGCTATAAGTAAGATACTTAGAATAAAAATCAGCCTAAATCATTGTCATTTGTCACCCAGGATGGAAGTAACATTCCCAATAAACAAATCTAGAGGTAGGTTACGGAACTACTTTGGTTCAGCGTGTAGTCCATGTTTACTGCCTGGTTCCTGAGCCAATCATATCTGAGTTCCCAAAACAGAGTGCATCATTTGTAATTTTTTTTTGGCAAAAGAGCAGCAGCATGCAAACATATTAGCCAGTAAGAGAAGCAGACCAGAAGTAGAACAGAATACGACATCATATACCTACTGTATATTATTGAAGTAAAAATTCAGTGATTTTACAGCAGCAATGAAGTGTTGAGTCAGTGGCTAGTCTCCATGAAAGGCATTGTGTATATGTTGTTCGGATTTGAATCGCCAAGTTACTTAAAGCTCATTTAAGTCCTTTGAATGTATCATACAGTAGTTATGACATACCATCCACCTCTAACAGCCAATCATTCCAGAAGATGGTCGTCTGGTTCTCCAACCTCCAACCTCTTGTTACGCCCTGGCAGAGAGAGTTGCATGCAGAAGAGTTTTTGAAAGTCCTGGAGGCTTACCATTTTAGGTCCTCCAACAAAAATTGTTTTTATTGCCTCATGGTGATTCTCAATGACATTGGCAACTCCCAATGTTTGCAATCCATCAATAAATCTGTACAGAGACACAAGTTTTATTTAGAAACAAATCAACTTAAATCAGATAAATGTTAGACTGGTGGCAGTCCTACATTACCTACAGTGCACATAATGTTATTGTACATTTAAAAATGTATTTTTAGGTTTGCCCCTACATTCCTGACAAATATTGGAACCAATTTAAAACAAGGCTCCCTTTATAGATAGCTAATACATTGTTTGTAGATATGTCATTAATTGCTCTATAACACACTGTACATCATTCAGCTTTATCATGCATTATGTGTTTTTTGGAACTCAGTAGGGCTGGTTATCGATTCAAATTTTATATTTGATTCCAATTTTCAGAATAGATTATTTTCAACTCGATCAGAACTAAAATTGCTGGTATTAAAAATATTTTTTAGCTGTTAACTGAATTTCATGACTAGTTATGGAACATACTATTATCATGTTAACATTTAACTGCAAATGAATAAAGTAGTAGGAGTAAATGACGACTTTAAGGACCAAACCCACTCCCTGAATGTTGTGAAGACTGTTTTCACAAAGATGCTGTGCGGCACAAAAGCCAAACAGATCCAGAGAAGAAAAAAGAACACCAGAGATACATACAGCTGTAATTTCTATTCAGTTCAAAGATACTTTTTTAAACCTAAAATGAAAAATTTGGACCCTAAACTGGTGCATTATTACAAATATGACATTAAAAATTCACCTCCTGGACTGGAGTAACAAGGCTCCTGTGTTGTGTCCTGTGTTGCGAATGTTGCGTCCAAACTTCGGACCACTAGATAGAGCTTGCCGCAGTTTTTTGTTCCTGCTGATGTCTCAGAGCAAGAGAGCTAATAAACTAACATGGTTGTTAAGCTAAAGTTGGCTCTCGGTGTGCTTTACTGATACAACACTACAGCTCCCACATACTTGACCATGCTGTGTGCAGACTGAACCGTATTGACTAGCCGAGGACCTTTGACCCTTACAGTCAAGCGTACCTGTTGTTTACATTTCTTGTGACAAATTGCTATAACGGCCACACTTTTTGCCAGCAGGACGAATCGGGGAAGGGATGCCAAAATGTTTAATCAGCCTAACTAGTTGAGCATGCAGAGCCGTTTCTTTTCCAGCAGGCACCACCACACATCTGTCAGTGCACACAAAGAGAGGGACTGTGATGCCGCGTGTCCTTGCCACCGCCAGCGAATGACTTGAGGAAGCTGTCTTACTTCTTGCCTCTGAGCAATTTAAAGTGTGACACCGCGTACACGTATTTGGTCAGCGTAAAAAATTCAGCTGTGTGCATACCTGTCAGCGTGTAGTCTGCACAGTCATGTCCATGCAAGTAATGCCAGCTCATGAAGTGGATTTAATTTTTTTCAAATAATTCTTTGGTTATATTTAATAAATCTTTTGGTATTAATGTAAGGATCGATTCATAATTGGAAAAATTGATTTTGTTAACAGAGCCCTAGAAGTCAGTGTGTGCAATTAGGATCAAAGGTGCATCTACTAAATACCTGCTTGAAGGTGATTCATTATGCACTTTGATATATTGTCATCTAACCATTATTTTTAATAAATATCTGCTTTAATTTAGACATTAAAGCGGTTTGTCATCTTTTTCAAATTAAAAACATCCAATGGAGGTAATGTTTTTTTAAAGGCTCAGCAATAACCTAGCTCTGTATGGGTATGTATGCTTCGGCATGGTGCCTGTTCTGTTCAGCTAAAGGACAGCAACACTGCAACAATTAATACCTGCCAACGTAGGGGCAAGCTTCAAATTTACTTCACTTTCAGAGAAATCAGCAGATCAAATAAATACAGTACAATTGTTGGTTAAGATGTGCAAGTAAGTGGTAAACAAATATAAAAGCTTCTACAAATATGGTTATTTGTAATAAATAAATAAATAATAAATAAAAACACAAAAATATCCAAACTATTCTAACTGTTCCTTGGCAACTTTGTTCCGCCCCTCAACATAGGCCCTTGCAACATCCTCAGTGATGAGCCTTTTCTGGTCCAGATTCTGGATAAAGCATGAGCACCCAAGCAAGCTCAAAGCCCCAGAGGCTTCCATGACTGCATGCTGGGTCTCTGGCAAAGTTTCTGCATCCAAGGTCTAGGTATCAAAGATAAAACAATGATAAAAACAAAATGTATCCTGAAGAAAAGTGCTTTAGGAATGACATAGACCTTTTTTTTAAAAAAAAAAACAGCTTTTGTTATCTTCTTCAGAAACAAACTTCTGTAAAACAGGTGTGTTTTGACTGCAAGAACTAAGGACTTTTAGCAGCCTTTTTCACCCCTCCTCAATATTGGATTAAATTCCAGGCTGTGTTATCAATAGTGTAATAACATTGATATATTTTACAAAGATAATATTCATCTTCTGCAGCTTCTCCTTCAGGTCATAATCCACCTCGTCCAGGTTGACAGGGGGTGTTGGGCGACAACCTAGTGCGGTGTACAAGCGGCTTGAGAAGAAGCGTGGTCTTATGCTTCCATGGACAAGTGCCACGCTGACCATTTTGCCAAGCAGCTTGTAGTCACCATTTTCTACTCCTGTAAACAAAATTCTCTAATGACACATTAAGCATTTAAGTGATCTATGCTTTTTAAACAGATGGTCGCCGTCATTAACTTTAACGGGGTCCACCATACAGTTCATATAACGATCTTATTACTTACCCTGTGACACTAAAGACAGGTTTTTTGAGTCTTCTGGGCCACTGAAATATTGACTATCTCTGATAGCAACAACAAACAGATGAAGAAACTCTCTGGTGGGCCCACCATCATCAACAGCCCCCTCCCCTGTCCCATCACAGTCAACAAATGTGACGTCTAGGCGGTGAGTGGGTGAAGATCTTTGCCTCTGGCTAGGACCGCGGAACCGGTAGGGCCGGTAGGGCCGCGGCCCTACCTACTTTTGATGATCAAACATGTAAAATATTATATATAAATAAAATTAAATTATTCAATAGCTATTTTTTCAAATGCACAATAGTCTATGGCAGCAGCATCATTCTCCAATGAGAAAGCGATAAATCATCCCATCTAAAAATGTATAGGGTAGTTCACTGCTATTGTTTTCATCCGGGTTTTTCGCGCATGCGCGACTGGTAGGCAAAAGGCGAACACAATGGCGGACGCAAACAGAGAAACTGCTCCAGACAGCCGCAGAAGCGGCTGCTGCTGCTGTAGCAGCCGCTTCTGCGGCCCGTGTAGCAATCGCCACCTCCCCTCCGCCGCTATTTAAGTAGAACAATGACTAGAGCAGAATTAAGTTGTATTTACCGGAGATGAAGTGTAGACTGCAAATTCTGTCGTACTATGATGGCTCCCCCAGTCCATTGGGAGTGTCTGCCTGCGCTCTTTTCATTGAAAATATCCATTTCTTCTTCGTCCTTCCTCCTTCGGTAAACGACAGAAACGTACATCCAACGATTTGGAATGCCTCTGTGTGCAACCGGGAGCACAACAAATCGTAGGCATTGCTTAGATTCCTAAAATAAACTAACTAAAAGTATGCTTTAAATCACCCGTTTTGTCATGTAGGAGACGAGAACAGTACTGTTTGTGCCTACACGCCGGTGTTGTAGCTGTGTGAAGCTGACACCCCACCCACGTCAAAAAATTCAGCAAATAGTCTGAATGGTTAGTGCTCCGTTTGTGCAGGTTTGTGCCGTTGAAATTTTCGTTTGTGCAACTTTCGTTTTTGAGAAATTAAAAGTTATAATTTTGGCCGATGACGTCACCATCCCCCCATATCGCTCCAAAACAAACCAAAGTGGGCTAGTTCGTTAGTGCTCCGTTTGTGCAGGTTTGTGCCGTTGAAATTTTCGTTTGTGCAACTTTCGTTTTTGAGAAATTAAAAGTTATAATTTTGGCCGATGACGTCAACATCCCCCCATATCGCTCCAAAACAAACCAAAGTGGGCTAGTTCGTTAGTGCTCCGTTTGTGCAGGTTTGTGCCGTTGAAATTTTCGTTTGTGCAGTTTTGGTTTCTGAGATATTAAAAATTATTTTTTAGGCCATCTAGAGTTCACCATCCCCCCATATCGCTCCAAAACAAACCAAAGTGGGCTAGTTCGTTAGTGCTCCGTTTGTGCAGGTTTGTGCCGTTGAAATTTTCGTTTGTGCAGTTTTGGTTTCTGAGATATTAAAAATTATTTTTTAGGCCATCTAGAGTTCACCATCCCCCCATATCGCTCCAAAACAAACCAAAGTGGGCTAGTTCGTTAGTGCTCCGTTTGTGCAGGTTTGTGCCGTTGAAATTTTCGTTTGTGCAACTTTCGTTTTCGAGAAATTAAAAGTTATAATTTTGGCCGATGACGTCATCCGCCCCCATTTTGCTCCAAACAAGAAATTTTTTGCTTTACCGCTATTATGTCGCCACCACCAACTGGTATGTAAAATGGACCACAGTGTCACCCAAGGATTATATTATACAAATGACTAGATTTGATTTTACTTTATTTGGCGCTTTCAGAGTTTAAGATTCAGCTGAATGTGACTGGGTATAATTATCCCCTAATTATACCCAATTAGGGGTCAATTAATTTCACCTGCTGTAGGCTGTACTTTCTGTTTTAGTTCTTCGTCTTCCAGCACATTCCTGTCATGTAAGTCTTGTTTTCTGTCGTTTTTATGCAATTGATGTTGCTATGTTTTGGTAGAAAAGGTATTATAAATCGTGTATACAGTTAGAGTAAGACAATATTTCTGGTAATTGTCTTTTTGTTTTTTTATGAAGTTGCATGTGCCTCTTGGTTTGCTATTGACACACCCAAATATCTGTAGTGTGAGGCAAAGGGTTTCTATCCTAATTGAGAAGTAATGAACCATGAAAGTAACTGTTTTGAAAATGCAATTTAATTATACAGTCAAATAAGAAACTGTGTTGATTTGAACAATGAACTTTAACAATTTAAACAACAACAAACAGTGCCTTCATAATCTGAAATTTCTCCTGTCTTGAGTAGAAAACTTCTTTCATTTGAGATTTAGGCAGAGCTCAAAACTGTTGAAAGTCAAAATATGGAACATTTGTCATAATATGGAAGCCCATTTCCACCATTAAAGAAAAAATAAGACCAACATGAAGTCATAATTTCAACTTTTAAAGTCAAAGTTATGACTGTCAAAATCATGAAATTCAAAGTCATAATTTCTACTGTGAAAGTCATGATTTCGAATCTCATAATTATGACATTTAAAGTCAAAATTATGACTTCCTGTTGGTCTTTTATTTTTTCCTTCATGGTGGAAATGGGCTTCCATAATAACTTGCAAAAAGGAAAAAAATAAATTCTGGTCAGGAGTATGTAAACATGGCATGAAACTTTTTGCCTTTGGTCTGGTCTTCAAACTTTCTCGCCCTTTTTTTCCCCCTCACAGATCTGCTGTGTATAACACTGCATGTGGCAGTATTTTCTTCTTTTCAGACACCGTCTTCACAACATTTGCCAGGTCATCAAAAAGCTCCCACACAAATGGAGCTCTCCGGCAGTATGCAGTGTAATGTCCCAGTCCATCTTTGGTCAAGCTTCCCCTGAAAGCGACGACTGCTCTCAAAGTACATTTTTTTCCTTGCAGAACCATAGTGGAGGGAAATTCACTCAAAGCAAAATCATTTGAATTTGGAAGGTCTGTGTCAATCCATGCTATTTCTCCGATACTGTAGTTGTGAGTAACGGTTCCTGCACAGAGAGCATTTCCTGAAGTGCTGGCTCCTGTTTTTAATTCTGCTGGACATTCTGATTCATTCTGCAGTGGTCTGAGGCAGGGAGACTGTGGAAGGAAGAGTCCTTTTTCTATGGAAGTGTGAAGCTGTGCCATACCAGAATTCTTCAGGACAGAAATGTCTGGTGAAACAAATGGTACTTCCCTGGTCATTCCTTTGTTTAGGTGGCAGTATTGTGAAGAGCAGTGTTTTGAGAGGTAAACACTTGACACATTTCTCATTGTCTTCCCAATAACAGTGGCAATATTGCACTGTGCATCGATTTGGTGAGTGCCAGACCTTAACTGTGTTTTTGCTAACATTGAACTAAGCAGATCTGCCCTCTGTAAGTATGTCCTTGGGTTCACACCATCTGTAGTTATGGATTTCACCAGCTGCAGGAGAGGGTTGTCACTGTTATTCATGACAACATTTTGAAATGCAGAGCTGTCACAGAAAGTACAGCATAAGCACTGACAAAAGGCATCGAAGGCGCAGGTGTTTAACACAGAGATTGACAGTTTACCAACTTTAACAGGCTGATGCATGTTTCCATTTTTTAATAGTCCCACTTTCACTCTTTTGGTCCCAGATGATGAATCTGCATGGAGCCATTCAGTGCAGGAACTCAAGTATGAAGTCCTCTTCCTCTTTTTGGGTGGAAGAATTTGTCCTCTCCAGTTTTCAACCACGTTTTCATCTGCTGTGGAAAGGTTTTTGGCGGGATCAGATTCCATTAAATCGCTAGAATCCATTTTTGTTTTTTCTTCAGCATTGTGTGTAATTACTGACGCAGGATTAGCTTCTGCAACGTCTGCTGATGTAACTTGTTCCTCCTCTCTTTTTGCTTTGGCAGAGCAAATCTGCATATTTCCTTCGATGAAGGAAAGGTGCCGAGAAATGAAGCGATCCACTCGAATGGGCAAGTTCTCATGTTTGAACAGGCCATGTTTTATATTTTTGAATTCGGCTTCAACATTGGCTGAGCTTGCTGTGAGACTGGTGCTTTTGAAGAGGGGAACCATTATTCCTGTCCACAGTGGTAAGTAACTTGCAAGTCGTATAATGTGTGGCACAACCTCAGGGAGGAAATGAATGTTATCCCTATCCCCATTGGCTGCAGCATGTGTCCTGCTCTCCTCACAAATGTTTGACACCCAGTCTCGTAGGTCAGTCTGGATGTCATTACATGGATCCACTTGATGAACTTCCTTTGTGTCTTCATCTGGAATGATGATGGAGTCTTCTGCAATCTGGGTTTTCAGGTATTTTTTGCACCTCTCTGATTCAAGAGGGGTTCCAGAACTGTCATCACCTTCTGCCTCACTGAGAGCCACGACAGTGATGGCATGAATTAGCTGCTTTGCATGGTCCAAGCTTTGTGCCTGAAGAAGCTTTGCTATTCTCCTGACAAAGAAGTCTTTGACACGGTGTGACTTGTTTTTCAGGCAGTCCCACTGGCAGACCATCTTTATGCAGTGTGCAACATCAACCCTGATATAACAGGGAGGAAGTTTTGCAGACTGGTTCCCAAGTAGCACATGGAAGCATTCATCAATGTATGATTTCAGGTTAGGACAAGGAGTGAAGGCCTTCACCAGAGCACCAAGAATAGCCAGGGAAAAGTCACTCACAGCTTCTTTTGGTACAGCTGTGCCTGCACGAAGCCATTCTGTCAGCCATGTTGCAATAGCGTTGATGTCATGCCTTTCTGATAGCATTTGTACAACTGGGACTGAACAGTTGTCTCCCTTCAGAACACCTTGGTATAAGAAGATGTGGCCAGATGTACCATTTGGTCTTGCCAGTTTTCTGACAACTGAACCAGTTGCATCAAAGCAAACTACTGAGGGACATTTTTTGGTCAGTGCCTTATAAACATGTATCTGAGTTTGACTCCAATAGTGACAAAAGAATTTATCCAGACCAATATCTCTTATACTGCCACTGTTGCGTGTGCTATACTTTAATAACTGCAAAGATAGAACAGGGTCTTTGTCGCCTAACTCCAAATCTTTTCTCTCCTGCGTGGCTTTTCGTAAGGTTGCCAGGTTTGGAAGGTGACTTGGCTCGGGATCTCCAATATCCATCAACTCTGATGCCTTTGCTGACCTCCATACAGATAGTTCCATCCTGCCCTCACACAACTCTTCTGAAATTTGTGAACGAAGGGTTCCTGACATGAATCTTTTGGACTGGCCAGTGTGCAGGGAGATGTCGGCGCCTTCAATGGAAGGCTGGAGCACCATTGGGCTGTTGACCGTTGGCTCTCTGTCACATGTCATTTTAACACGACTTTGACACTCTTTACAGAAACCTGTGATGTCAATGTACTTACTAGTGACAGTTGGATAAACTTTTGCTCATTGGAATACAAATGTACAAGTGCTTTTCAACTTTTTCCAAACCAGATCATTAATTATATGACTCCATGTGCCAGGTTTTAAAATTGTGTAATTCCTTTTACAAGATGATGAAAACTTGTCATTATATTCAACTTTTTGTGGTATAAATTTAATCCATTCTTCAAATGGAACGTCGAGCTGAAAATCTGAACATTGACCAGGAGAAGTGGTGTCTGAGTCAAACTCTGTGTCCACAGGGCTTTCAGGATCACTTCCTTGATTAACTTCCAAGCATGACCAGATGTTGTGTCTGTTCAGCTTTACAAATGTATACAGACTTTTTGCAGACATTTTTTTTCCCAACTGCTGACTTATCTCTGTCCAGACAGCGGCAGCTGGAGTAGCTATATGGCCGTTTTCTAGAATGGCCTCTTTTGAGTTGCAAAGAACTGCGAAAAGAGACTCTCTGTCTACCGCTGGCTGTCGAGGCATCTAGTTAAAAAAATAAAAAGGCTTTGATTAGCATTGCTTAAAATAATCAGTGCCTACATGATTTCAAAATATTAGCATTATTTGTTTTTGTCTTTTATTAAACATTAAAAAATTGCATTCCACAATTCTGTCCCGTCCTCTGCCACTAGGTGGTCCAAGTGCACTGGCTGCACAGACTTCTCTATCTTCTCCGTTTATACAGCTGTGATCTAATGCTGTTTACATGAAATAAGCCTGCTCGCGAGCAGGTTTAAGTTTGCGCACATGTTGCTATGACAGCAAGTCCAGGATAAGTTTCGAAGAACCAAACGATCCAAGATCATGCCAAATCGCCAGCAATCAAATCCAGCTAACTGAGTTAGCGGCGTACGAAGAACGGGGAACAGTTCCAATTAAAGAGACATTTAACCTGTGTCACGACCCCCTGTTGGTCTAGGGAAGTGGGGTCATGAACATATAGGCAGAAACCGGTAAATTATAAAATTATAATTTATTTGATAACAAGAGGTGCAAGCAATAAACAAACAAAAGGAGGGTGGATGAGGGTGCTGTGAAAATAACAAACCAAATTAAATAAAAGAGATCCTCAAAAGGAGGATTATGCCTAACTATACATTTAAACGGAGGAGATTCTTACTAAAAAAACACAGAGAGCACAGCACCCACTACACCTAATGCTCAGTGTGGCAGTCAGTAAGAACTCTGGCCCTAATTCCACCCTCTTCTTGGCCTCAAGGTAATAAATGCACAAAAAGCAAACACAACAAAAGATACTGGCACAGGCTACTAAACAAACTAAAATGGGTAACCATAAACTTAAATGAGCCACTCCACTAGGCACAAATACATCAGCTAACAAACAATTTCTCATTCACACGAGGCACACAAGTCAACTGGCTGTGACAAGCTGCCTCAATCAACGGGTTGGCTCTCCTTATGAGCAGGAGGTGATTGTAGGTGGTGACGAGCCATTGGTTGAGGTGGAACTGAGGGAACCAATAGAGGGGATTGAGGTCAGCACCCTAGAAAGCAGGAAGTAGGCGTGTCTTTCTACAGGAACATGCAGCCTACTTAGAAATGAGAAAGGAAAAAAGAAGGAAACACAAATATGACGTCAACAGCCGTGACACTCCCCCCCATAAACACAAACTCCCCAGGTTGTAAATTTGAAAAGTATAGACTTAACCACCCCTTTTTTTAAAATTCATGAATGTAGTCTAGATAAGGCATCTGCAATAATGTTTTCTGAACCTTTCTTATGATGCATCTCCAGATTGTATTCTTGTACAATTAATGCCCACCTCATGAGCCTCTGATTATGGTTATACATTCGAGATAAAAACACAAGTGGGTTGTGGTCTGTGTAAACTACCACTGGCAAAGAACTGGAACCGACATAGACCTCAAAATGCTGTAAGGCCAACAACAGAGCAAGGGTTTCTTTTTCGATGGTTGAATAGTTAAGCTGATGGCGGTTATACTTCTTTGAGAAGTAACATACAGGATGGTCTATATCCTCTACATCTTCCTGCAAAAGCACAGCACCAGCTCCTACGGCACTGGCATCCACCTCCAGCTTAAAGGGCTTGGAAAAGTCTGGGGCAGCCAGGACAGGAGCGTGACAGAGGAGAGACTTAGCACTATCGAATGCGATTTGACATTCCGGGGTCCACACAAAGTCTGTTTTAGGGCTAAGCAACCTGGTTAACGGTTCGACCACAGACGAGAAGTTCCTACAAAATGCTCTGTAATAACCTGCCAGACCGAGAAATGAGCGCAATGCTTTACGAGTGGTTGGAACTGGACTTGAAGTAATAGCTTCTACTTTTGCCTCAACTGGACGAACTTGACCTTGACCGACTTGACGGCCTAGATAGGTCAAAGTGGCTTTCCCAAACTCACATTTAGCTAGGTTTATGGTAAGGTTGGCTTGATCAAGGCAAGAAAATACTTCAGAGAGGGAAGACATGTGACTCTCCCAAGTATCTGAGTAAACAATGAGGTCATCTAGGTAAGCATTACAGTTTTTAACCCCAGCTAATATTGTGTTAACTAACCTCTGGAAAGTAGCCGGAGCGTTACACATTCCAAAGGGCATTACAGTGTACTGCAAGAAATCATCAGGAGTCACAAAGGCTGAGACCTCAGAAGCACGCTCAGTAAGAGGCACTTGCCAGTACCCTTTTAAGAGGTCTAGTTTGCTCACAAACACTGCTGTACCGAGGGTATCAATGCAATCTTCCATCCGCGGCAGAGGATATGAATCACGCACAGTGACAGCATTAACTTTTCTAAAGTCTGTGATAAATCTTGGTGAACCGTCAGCCTTGCTTTCTAGAAGACATGGTGAACTCCATGGACTAGAGCTAGGTTTGGCAAGGCCATGTTGAAGGAGGTACTCTACTTCTCCTTTCATTACCTCACGCTTCATGGAATTTGCGCGGTAAGGGTGCTGCTTAATGGGTCGAGGGTTGGTAAGTTCAACATTGTGTTTTAAAACTTTGGTTCTCCTTGGAATGTCACTGAATAAACTCGGGAACTGAGTAACTAAACCTATCACTTCTTGCCTTTGAGCAGGGGATAGATGTGGTAAGCAGGTAGGTAATGCCTCAATCGCCTCTGAGTTAGGGAGGCGAGTACCTGGGTAGATGGGGCAACGCGGCCGCAAGTCATCGGTATCTGATACAGGCAGAGTGTCAGTTGCAACTGCAGCTACTACTCCGGACCGAGGCTTTGCACCAGTTGGGTCCGATTTGAGCTCCACAGCAGTACCCTGGGAGTTTGAGTCATTTTTTCTAACATGATAAAGTTTTAGCATATTAATGTGACAAACACGGGTTTTCCTACGCCGCTCAGGAGTGCTTATCACATAATCTGTGTCACTGAGTCTTTTGTGTACCTCATAGGGCCCTGAAAATTTGGCGGACAACGCAGTACCTGGTACCGGAAGTAACGCCAGCACTTTGTCTCCAACACTGAGGTCACGTTCAACAGTGGAACGATCATAATTTCGTTTCATAACGGTTTGTGCTGTAGTTAGCATTTGCTTAGCGAGGGTATTAGCTCTGTGCAATCGCTCGCGGAACTGACTTACATAATCGAGTACATTTTGTGCAGGAGCAGACTGCAAAGACAGAAACTGGTCATGCAATGTTTGCAGGGGACCACGGGGAACATGTCCAAACACAAGCTGGGCAGGGCTGAATCCAAGTGACTCCTGTACCGCGTCACGTGCTGCGAACAAAACGAAGGGGATGCTCTCATCCCAGTCAGTACCATTGTCATGGCAATATTTCTTAAGCATCGACTTTAACGTCTGGTGCCATCGTTCTAATGCACCCTGTGACTCAGGATGGTAAGCAGATGACAAAACATGCCGTACATTTAGTGTCCCTAGTACTTGTTTAAATAATCTGGACTGGAAATTAGATCCTTGGTCCGACTGTACTACCCGGGGTAAACCGAAAGTTGAAAAGAATTTAGTTAGAGCCCTAACTATGCTCTTTGCAGTGATATTCCGAAGAGGGACAGCCTCAGGGAAGCGAGTAGCCGCACACATAATAGTAAACAGATATTGGTTACCGCTCTTAGTACGTGGCAATGGACCTACGCAGTCGATAATCACTCTGCCAAAAGGTGCCTCAATCACAGGTATAGGATGTAGAGGGACGGGGGAAACGTTTTGGTTTGGTTTCCCTGTCACCTGACATATGTGACAACTACGGCAAAATGTAGCTGTATCTGTCTTCAACCCAGGCCAGAAGAAATGTCTTAACACTGACTGATAAGTCTTAGTGACCCCCAAGTGGGCTGACCATTTACTTTCATGAGCGACAGATAATACATGTTGTCTGTAGACTGAAGGTACTACAATCTGATACACACTTTGCCAATCTGTATCAGAAGCTACACCTGAAGACCATCGCCGCATTAGCACACCATCTTCTAGATAATATGCTACTTTTTCACCACTTGCTGCATTGTTGTCACTCACCACATTCCTGAAACAGGCCTGTAAGGTTGGATCCTCTCTCTGAGCCTCAGCCAAGCGTTCTCTCGTAGCTGGCAATGGTGGGGAGGAAGAGGGCGATTCCATCTCACTCTCCACTGACGCTGGCTCCTTCACGGGAGGTGAATCAGCTGTCTGAAAAGGCTTACAAAACACTGTTTCAGCTAGCGGAATATCAGACTCATCATCACGCATCATCTGCCGTGCCCGCGCACGAGTAACGACGCAGACTGGAAATACTTTGGGGGACTCCATGCTGCTGTCAGGGTCCCTTGGTACATCCAAAACTTTCAACGTTGGAGTAACTTTACCCCCGGCTATGTCATTTCCCATGAGCAACACCACACCCTGAATGGGAAGCTCATCACACACTGCTACTGGGAAAAACCCACTGACTAGATCCGACTCAATGTGCACCTTATGTACAGGACGAGGCACATATCCCATTTCAATGCCCCTTAAGACGGACCGGAATCCACAGGCAGATGCAACTGAAAAAGGTAGCACCGAAGCTAACACAACTGATTGGGAACAGGCGGTGTCTCGTAAAACTTTAACAGACTGTTGGTCTGCTGGCAATCCTGTCAGTGAAATCAGTGCTTTGAGTACAAACGGCGAAAACAGGCATCAATCTCGGTTTGGTCAGCACATTTTAACTGAGGATTTTGTAAATCATTAATTAACCCGACACCTTTGGGCTGAGACCCACGCGAAAACAACTGGTCTTTGCGTTTCAAAATCACACAGTCAGCAATGACATGTCCACTGTTATGGCAATAATAACAACGGCGCTCTTCTTCCTTCGGACTGGAATTCCTAGGAGGGCTAGGCTGAGGTAGATTTACATGACGGGAACCTCCTACAACCTGGGGAAATGCTGGTTTGTGAATTAGCATGTACTCATCTGCTAACGTCGCTGCAGCAGACAATGTTAAAACTTTTTGTTCATTTAAGTACATCACTATGCGTTCAGGTAGGCACCGTTTAAGCTCCTCTACCAGACATAGTTCTCTAAGTGAACTGAACTCAACCACACTAGATGACGCAAGCCACCGGTCGAAAAGAATGGCTTTCTCTCTGGCAAACTCTGTGTAGCTTTGCGTTGCCGGCTTCTTATGTGACCGAAACCTTTGCCTATAAGCTTCGGGCACTAACTCATAAATTTGCAAAATGGCAGACTTAACTTTTTCATAGTCTGCACTGTCCTCAACAGAAAGAGCAGCTATAGCCTCCTGAGCTTTTCCCTGCAACTTGCACTGCAACAATAATGACCAGACCTCCGGCGGCCATTTTAATGCTGAAGCTATTCGCTCAAAAACTTGGAAGTAAGAGTCCACTTCAGCCTCTCGGAACACTGGTACCAAAACAATATTTTTGCCAACATCGAATCCGGGACTTACCGAGTCCAATTTGGATGAGTAGGGGAGAGAAGTTGTACCACCAGAACCCGCAGCCCCACCAGCCATAGCTGCGTTGGCGCTTTCTAGCTCCAACTTCCGCAGTCTCACCACCTGGTCAGCCTCAATCTCCAGTCTCCTCACTTCAAGCTGGAGTTGCCTCTGACGTTCTCTGTCTTGTGCCTCATACTGGAGACGGGCAAGGCGTACCTTGATCCGTGCTTCTCCTAGTGAACGAGCACTGCTGCCAGAGGTGGGATCAAACTTGGGCAGCGTGAATGGCGTTGCTGGCCTTCTATCTACTTTGTCTGAGTCCGCTACGTCTGTAGCAGAGTCAGGGGTAGGCGTAACCTCCCCTTTGGCAGCTGGACCAGCAACTGGGGACATGAGCACTTTCTCAGGCGGTTCTGGCACTACAAGTATTCCCCTCTCAACTAATGCTAACAATAGCATAGGTTTCAATTCTTTCTTAAGAATTGTTTTGGGAACCGAGATGTCAAAGTGGGCTGCTAACTGGAGTAGCTCATCTTTCCGACACATATTAAATTGCTCTACTGAGGGCTGTTTTAGAAAGACCTCCAACTCAAACCGCGCAGCGGCCATGATTCCCTGAATCAGGCAAGCTGTACCTCGTTACTGTCAAGCTAGTCACTCCACTGTTACCAAAACCCAGTTAATGCCGATCGGGATTCCTCTAGAAAGAGTACTCCTGGACGAGCCCCCATATATGTCACGACCCCCTGTTGGTCTAGGGAAGTGGGGTCATGAACATATAGGCAGAAACCGGTAAATTATAAAATTATAATTTATTTGATAACAAGAGGTGCAAGCAATAAACAAACAAAAGGAGGGTGGATGAGGGTGCTGTGAAAATAACAAACCAAATTAAATAAAAGAGATCCTCAAAAGGAGGATTATGCCTAACTATACATTTAAACGGAGGAGATTCTTACTAAAAAAACACAGAGAGCACAGCACCCACTACACCTAATGCTCAGTGTGGCAGTCAGTAAGAACTCTGGCCCTAATTCCACCCTCTTCTTGGCCTCAAGGTAATAAATGCACAAAAAGCAAACACAACAAAAGATACTGGCACAGGCTACTAAACAAACTAAAATGGGTAACCATAAACTTAAATGAGCCACTCCACTAGGCACAAATACATCAGCTAACAAACAATTTCTCATTCACACGAGGCACACAAGTCAACTGGCTGTGACAAGCTGCCTCAATCAACGGGTTGGCTCTCCTTATGAGCAGGAGGTGATTGTAGGTGGTGACGAGCCATTGGTTGAGGTGGAACTGAGGGAACCAATAGAGGGGATTGAGGTCAGCACCCTAGAAAGCAGGAAGTAGGCGTGTCTTTCTACAGGAACATGCAGCCTACTTAGAAATGAGAAAGGAAAAAAGAAGGAAACACAAATATGACGTCAACAGCCGTGACACCTGAATACGCCTAAATATTGCTGGTCACCAAAGAGCAAAGGATCAGCTGAGTCCAGCTGATATATTTGGAAAGCTTTGGGCATCAGGAGCTGTCAAGTGAAGTGTCAATAACAACCAACAATCAATAAATGTATAGCACATTTTTGGGGAGATGTTATAAAGGTGGCTACTTTCAATACAATTATAAGCAGGTGTTGCTAGAGCTGTGGAAGCTGGATCTGTGGTTGGGAGTTTCCTGCTGTCCGCGTATTCCTACTCTGCTAAAATTACAGCCACTGTTCATAGTCGTATTGCTATCATTATCATTACTATCAATATCATTGCCATTTTTTATCCAGTCTGTGTTACTGTGTAGGCTCCCTCTCTCTTGCCCTCTCTCTCTCTCACCCCCAACCGGCTGAGGCAGAAAGTTGACGAGGTGGTCGTTGGAGATCGTTCAGAGCTGTTTGTCTAAGAGACTGGGAGCGTGTAAATGAATAAGAGTAAGTTATGTCAGTTACCAAGCAGGATTTGCATTTGTGCAATTTAAATATATTTAGCAACCTAAAGAGTTAATATAATAACGTGGCTTGTAGGTTATTTGTGGTCTCTTGCTGCCACCTGCTGGACAAATTAGAAATAGCTATTTGTAGCGTTTGGAAATATTAGTTCTCATTTGTTTTGTTTTATGTATTTCTTGTAGAACACTCTCAGCTCTATTAAAGAAAGTTTGGACCTGAAGCTATCCTCTCATCCTTTACCGGATGCTCGTGGTGGCTGTACCATTTAAAGAACTAACACAAAATAAAGAGAGCACAACATATGTAGAACCTGCAAGGTCATTACTGTAATTGGTTTTAATAATAAAACAACAATCAACAATTTGAAGCTACACTGGAGCAAGTAAAGACTTACACAGAGGAACCAGTGTCCTGGTTTCCACACAGGAAAAATCAGGAGATCTTTTGATGCTGCATCAGCCTGTAGGTGACCATAAAGCCAATAAGTCTCCCATTTCCCAACTTAAGAAAATAGAAGACATTGCAGGGGGAAAAAGGAGTAGAAAAAAGTAAATAAGCTTACCTGTAAATTAAGAAAAGTGTCCTGGAAAACTTGGTGCATGCCAAGTGGCAACGACATAGGAATCCGGTGCATACACATCCTTCTTCTGCCAACACATAAGTAAGGGACAGAAAAAGCTGTAATGTGAGGAATCACATGTTTGATAGACTTCATGATCAACTTAAAGGTTAACAAATAACTATGCACACCTTCCACCAGGCCATGTCACAAATGAGCTCCATGCAGCTGTTGGCAATCTATAAAGAGAAATGCAGAGCTTAATTTAAAATGTGAAGTAGAAAACCCACACACGTATAACTGCTATATTCTACTTACTGTCGCTTCCAAGTTGTGCTGCAAACCAAGTGACTGGAAGTCTTGCCGTTTTAAGTTGGTAGTGCCAATTGTCCCAATATTCTTGGTTTCTGATGTTCTGGCATCGAGCACATAGTCAACCTTGAACAAGAGAAATTATACATACATATATATACACATACACACATAGACACATATACACACATACATATACACACAACAAACAAACTAACAGCATTAAAGGTCATATTATTGTATCTACAGCATATACAGTAAAACCAACAAGCATGTTATGAGCATACATTTACATATTTCCATTAAACTGAACTTAGGATCATATGTTTCAGAGGCAAATAATTACAGGGAAGGGGGAATCATTTTTAAAACGCACCTGTGACTCTGATGCCTGATCTGGCAAGCAGATGTCTTAAATGGGGTAGGCCCCAACAGTCTGGTCTGCACACTGACAGATCTGGCACAAAAAAACAAACAAACAAATAAAAAAAATAAAAAAAGTTTGTAAGGCTGTCATTTAGTAGATAGTCCATAGTGGAATATATCTCAAAAGGCTTAAACATGCCCTTAACATTTGAAGATTCATGAAGCTGGCCTGCTGACAAACCTTGACCAAAACATTTGCCTTTTTCTGTGCATGTGCAGTTTTAAAAAATATGAATGAATATTATCTATGACCACAAGCTGTACTGTTCGCCAACAAATTAAAACGCTAGCAACTCTGCTAACTATACTGATATATGTAATTAACGTTAGCAGGCTAATAACGTTATATTTCTCAAGCCGAAATAATTTGAACTCTAACTGTTGGGCTCTTACTAATCTTGCATAATTTCTTCACACAAAAATGATAACGTTCTGTAATGTCCATCCCGTGACATCACGGGATGGATATTGCATAAACTCAATTTCACAAGAAACATCTATAACTAAAAGTAAACAGGGCCTAGCGCTAGCTAACATTAAATTGATGGTAGACTACAAAAGTACTACCTTATCATGCAAAAAACTAATGAAAATAATAAACTAGATCGTCACATCAAATATCATAATATATTTCATCCAGAAGGGTCAACAAAGTAATATCGTTAGGCCTATGAACATAAAATTATGTATTTTTAACTTACCGACATCGTTCGTTTTCCGATTTGCTATGGGCAGTAAAGTTTTGTTTGCACTAAGAAAGCTCATAGCCGCATGACGTCATCAAAATGGCCGACTTGGATGGGCGGAGTTGGATATCCAAAAGGCGCTGCAGCGAAAGGCTTCTCGCATAATCAGCAGACAGTACGTCAACAATGTAAATATAATTGTTAATATCTCAAAAACAAAAGCTGCACAAACGACAGGTTTAACTGCACAAACCTGCACAAACGGAGCACTAACGAACTAGCCCACTTTGGTTTCTTTTGGAGCGCTATGGGGGGATGGTGAACTCTAGATGACCTAAAAAATAATTTTTAATATCTCAGAAACCAAAACTGCACAAACGAAAATTTCGACGGCACAAACCTGCACAAACGGAGCACTAACGAACTAGCCCACTTTGGTTTGTTTTGGAGCGCTATGGGGGGATGGTGAACTCTAGATGACCTAAAAAATAATTTTTAATATCTCAGAAACCAAAACTGCACAAACGAAAATTTCGACGGCACAAACCTGCACAAACGGAGCACTAACGAACTAGCCCACTTTGGTTTGTTTTGGAGCGCTATGGGGGGATGGTGAACTCTAGATGACCTAAAAAATAATTTTTAATATCTCAGAAACCAAAACTGCACAAACAAAAATTTTAACGGCACAAACCTGCACAAACGGAGCACTAACCATTCAGACTATTTGCTGAATTTTTTGACGTGGGTGGGGTGTCAGCTTCACACAGCTCGGTGTTGTGCGCAATTCTGTTCCCCCATGGAAATCTGTTTCCCCTGTGTGGGGAGCGCGCATTGCAGCGAGGGAGGCTGGGCTGAACACTGTCACGTCACTTCTGATAGATTTCTCGGTTAAAACCAAAAATTTAAAAAAACTCAAGTCAAGGTTTTAAAATTTACTTTAATGATACTTTAGCTGTTTCCAAAATTATAAAATACACACCACAAATGAATAAAACAAGGTCTTTAAACATTTTCTAAACAGTAAAAAATCACGTGATGCACATTTGCATTATTGATTGAAGGACTAGCAAGTCCGCTGGGTTAAATCGCCACTTCTTCTAAAAATCAGCGTAGGAAGAGCCTGCTTTATTACTTTGTGGTGTGTATTTTATAAATTTGGAAACAGCTACCGATTAAAGTAAATTTTACAACCTTGACTTGAGGTTTTTTTTTTTGTTTTGTTTTTTTACCGAGAAATCTATCAGAAGTGAAGTGAAAGAGTTAAAAATAGCATAAGAAGACCCTGTTTTATTAATTTGTGGTGTGCGCACAACACCGGACCTGGACGTAGCGCTGACGTCACGCGTGAACTACCCTATTGGCTGATTGTGTCATGTGATGTAAACAAAATGACCGCTACTTCGTTTGCTTCGTTAGCTTAGTTAGCTTTAAGGCTGTGTCCACTGCAAGTGCTAAGAGGTGTTTCTCGTCCCTCCGTCGTATCAAGACCTATCTGAGATCAACAATGACCCAGAAAAGACTAAATAACTTGATGTGCGCCCACACACACAGGGATCTTTTGACCACAGTGGATGCTTTGAGGATAGGACTTCATCCAGCATAATGAGGAGACATTTTTTCGGGAATATTTAGAGCAGGGGTGAGTTTGACTTTTCTTTTTAAAGTATTTTTATTCTGTAAATATTGTGTTAGCTGTAATATAATGATTGTAAGTGGAAATAAATACGGGGCGTGTGTGCTGGAACGTCAGAAAAAAAGTTAAATAAATGGGTAGTTCCAGCGCCATAGAGATTGAAAAGAGTTGCGACACTCTTTGATGTCACCGCCAGGGCAGTCACGTGGTTCATGTAGACCGCTATAGTTCCAAAACATACGCTGGCTGTCATTTTCTTCTATGGGACAGACAGCAGCAATTGCGTTATTTAACGGTTAATACATATATAAACATACACCCTACTACTTTTTCAGCTGTTATTGCATGATTACATATTTGTTAATGTCATTTTTCCATTTTGAGAGGCAGGGTGACAACAAAAAGCTGTATATTACTTAGATACGTTTTACATTTTTGGGGGGAAAAGCTTATGTTCATGTTCGTATGAACAGGAGTACAGGCTAGAACGGCTCTAACTTAAGTTTTCTTTTCCATATCATTCATGTGATGACAGATGTCTCATGATTTTCATTTTATGGCGACTGAGCTGTATTATTGATTACCGTGATTTTGCTTATAAATTCTGATTCAGCCATTAGCTTACCTTCGTGGTAGCGTAAGGTCTGCCGTGGTCCATTCAGCATTCACCTAGCAGCTAGCTCACTTCTGATAAGTGGTCACCCGCAGACGACAACGTGAAACATGATCATGTTAAGACTAAGAATATAATTTTAAGATTAAGCCATTCACATATTATCAAAAGCATTATGCTTATATGTTTGGGTCTATAGGTAAGTGCAGAGCTATTAAGATTTTTCTCTACGTCTCTGGATTAATGCACAGAGTAAGAGTAAGGTTAGCTGCAGAGAGAGTGATGGAGAACAGTGACAGGCAACACTCCCATTGGACTCCGTTGTTGCTTTTTGCTTTTTTGAGAAAGAATAGTCCATTCAGCATTTACACCCACTTTTTCTGATGAGGCACGAGTTGGCCACACAACAATGATAATTTTAATACTAAGCCATGCACAAAGAATCAAATATATTAAATAATAACAACTCATTAAGCTTGGATGAAAGATTCAAATATTGTTTAATAAAAAATACTGAGTGAGACAACAAGATGTGTGTGTGTGTGTGTAAATGTGTGTATCTAACTGGAAAAACAAGAACAAAGTGAAGGAACAGGGAGGAATATTATAAATACATTTAAAAAAATAAATCCTCCACATACATCAGGCTTCAGAGTGCATCAGGGCTGAAGGGAAGGACAACAATAATAATAAAGGTATCTGGCATAAGATAAAAATGTGGAACAAAAAAAACGGGAACAAGCATGAATAATATCAACAAACATACATACAACATGTGTGAACAAGAACAACAAATGTGTAAACAGGCGTTAAGAACAGGTATCGTAACCATTTTTTTTGGGGTGCTCCACTGAAACCTGTGATGGCCACAAAAACGATACTGCTGGTCCAGCAAGATCTGTTGAGACAGAGGCACAAATATGTTCATTAAAGCCAGTTCATTCAGGACTGCCTAGAAAAATACTTTCTCTTGCATACATCAGACTCACACCTGTAGAGTTCCAGTAAGCACTATGGCCAGTCACTGTAGGGCAGTTCCTCTCAACAACGCATACTAACATCCTCTTCATCTGAGTCCTGGACACTAAAAATATTCCCCATTTAATGTAATTCAAGGATAGACTACACTCCTAATGAGACATTACATTCATATTAGTACATCCAGCTTCAGGGATTCTCTGAGGATTTGCATACAGAATGTAGATAATCTAAAAATTTCTACCAAATTAACCATTGCCAGTAGATGAGTTTATACATTTTTTTGGTTTCTGATTGTGGCAGATGATTTGATTCACATTACAGTAATTTTTTGCTTTAATTTGTTTTCTATAGGCGTGTAGTGTACCCTTTTATTGAAGATAACAGTAGGTGCAAATGCAAAATACATATAACAGCAACATTACCTTGTTATTGTTACAGAGGTTGAGGGAGAAATTGAGGTGGATTTTGAGGGCAAGGAAAGGGACATGACAGGAGACAGAGAGAGCGACCAAGAGGCTACTTTACAAGGGGCAGGTGATCCAGGGATGTGTGTGCCGAGGGCCAGTCAGTCAGGAGCCCGCAACGATGAACCAACTTTGCCAGGGCCAGGTGCTCCAGGGACCAGACTGCCAGGGTCTAATAGTGCAATTGTGGAGGACCTAATAAGGCAACTTAAAATGGAGAAGTTAATGAGAAGGAGAGCAGAGAGGGCTCTAGCACAGCAAAAAAGAATGAATTTGGCGCTAAGAAAGAGGAACAATTTAGTTAATCAGAAGTTCACCCAAATGTTTAACAGAGACCAAATGACAGCCCTTGGACAGGAAAAGAAGAGAGGAATACGGTGGGGAAAGGAGACAAAAAAGCTATAAAAATAAGATTTACCACTGGCACCACCGGTTATAAAACCCTCCAGAAAATGCAAATTCCACTGCCTAACATCCGCACGCTGCAAAGGAGGATGCAACATGTAAAGCTGGAGCCGGGAGTTTTGGGGGAAGTGTTTGAGATGCTGAGGCTGAAGGCAGGTGGCATGAGTGAAATGGAGAGAGAGTGTGTGCTTACCTTAGATGAAATGTCCATTACTCCAGGCGTGGAGCTCCATCTGGGAACGGGGAGGCTATTTGGCAACATCACGCTGCCTGACCACCAAGGACAAGCGACGCATGCACTGGTGTTTATGCTGGCTGGAGCTACAACGCGATGGAAACAAGTTGTGGCTTAATAATAATTCAAAAGAGGTAGCTATTTAATCAACTTACGCCTGGATATAACGTTAGTGCTACCTTTACAGAGGGCGAAGTCAAGCTAACAAAAATAGCAGGCAATCGGTGGTCTACCAAGATAAAATATATATATATATAATTACGCTGTGTACATACAAATAAAGATCAGTATATGCATCATAAAGGACCTCTGATAAAATATAGACAGTTGACAGTTCAAAATAGGTAGCGATTTAATCAATTTACCCCTGGATATAACGTTACCTTCACAGAAGGCAAGTCAAGCTAACAAACTAGCAGGCAATCGGTCGTCTACCAAGATAAAAAATATATATATAATTACGCTGTGTACATACAACAAAAGATCAGAATATGCATCATAAATGGCCTATGATACAATATAGACAGTTGACAATTCAAAACAGGTAGCTATTTAATCAACTTACCTCAGAAGTTACTCGAGAGTCAGCAATGGAAGTGAATGATGTCCGACGCCATAGAATGGCTTTTTGGAACTATGCGAGGCTGCATACCCCGGAAGTGGGCGGCAAACAGCGTACAACGGAGTCCAATGGGAGTGTCGCGACTCTTTTTAGCTCTATGGCTCTGGGTAGTTCACTTTCATCCGGGTTTTTCGCGCATGTGCGCCGGACTGATGGGCCCGACCAATTTGAAATGCGTTCCGCGGTCCATGGCCTCTGGAATGCCCTGAAGGCACTATCCAAGATGGTTTCACTCATGACCATGGTGCTGTTTGATTGTGAAGGAGGCCCTGTGACAAGCTGGGAGCTCATATTTTTTTAAAATTGCAGTCACATCTAGAAAAAAAAAGACTATTAGAAACAGAAAAACTAGCAAAGAAAGCATCTGAAAGATAATGTGCAAAATCTGTAACAGTTGTCATTTTGGTGACAAACTGAGAACTTGTGAGAGATTACCATTTGTTACTTGAATTCATTAGGACCATTAACAACCTTTTCTCACTCAGGTTCTTCTGTGACCAGAACTGCCACTCTAGAAGAAAGTCTAGTTTTTCCATTGTCATTACACACCCCACATTAATTTAATCATATACCTTTCTGAAATCTAGAAAGCCGTCTCGTCTCTTTCCAAATCGTCATAATTTGACCACACGACCAACCTGCAGAATACAGTAAAAATGGCAACTTATTAGATCTCCACTACAAACAAATGAGTTAGCTCAATGAGTGTGACCCAAGAGAATTACCGAAGGAGTTAAAAAGGGAGTCAATGAGCAACCCCAATAGTTAGTGAACTAAATAATATCAAGGAACTGAACGGACGTCAAGGCTTAGACATAACCATTTTTACAAACTGTACTTTCTCATGCCACAAGTAGGGACTAAAGGTAGTTTTCAATCCTTCTAGTTGTTTCCTTGCTTCCACACACCTCACCAGGGACGTGCAGAGACCGTTGGAGGGGCAGGTGCTCAAAGTTAAAAGAGGGCACATGGGGCACGGATTTAAAACACGATACAGAAACATACCTTGCTATACATCCGGCTGAAATGTACCAACCCATACTATAAAGAATGTAACATGGAATCAAGGGCGTAGGTTTGATTTGAACTTTGATTTGAACTTTAACCCTAGGGACACTTCATTGCTCTGACATCATTGGTCCTACGCAGTATGCATGCTCCTATTTCTTTATGCTTGACTTGAGCGTCAGGGCGCGTTTCTTCTGTCTAAAGAGAAAAGCAGTATTTCTTACTACATTTATACAAATTTTATAAGCACGACACACACTAGATGCTTTTTGTTAATCTGGTGGCCTAGTGGTTAGAGCATTGATCTTGGGTCCCAGAGGTTCTGAGTTCAACTCCCACAGACTACCATTCTGGGTCCCTGAGCAAGACACTTAACCCCGATTGCTCCCCTGGCGCCGCACAGTGGCAGCCCACTGCTCACCAAGGGGATGGGTAAAGATGCAGAAGTGAATTTATCCATTGTGAGATCAATAAAGTTCTATTATTATTATAAATTATAAAGCAGCGCCCGATCTGATGAACGTTGAATTGAGACTTTTTTCCCACTTTGAAAAAGTTTGCATTTGAACTTACCAGCAACAGAGACCTATCAATTTTTACCATCTGCAACATTCCAAACACATTTCTTACATCATATATCTGAAGAGTAGATAACAGCTTCTCCTTACATATCTTCTCAGACAATTAAATTATTTCCCTAACAATAGTGAGTTGTCGATGTTTAAATGTGCAGTAAATCTTAATACATAAGGAGCATGGAGGACCCAATACTGTACTTTGAGTAAGATTGGTGACACCAAAACTGAATTGTTTCATGAGTGGTTGTCCATTTCATCACTCAAATGAGAACCACATACTATTGGTATATACTAGTAAGACTAATAAAGAACAGCAGATAAAACTTTAAGATATGTTAAGGCCTATATTAAATTAATTTTACGACCATATCAACAGATTAAATACTTTTTACTTTTTTGGTGTACCAAATTACCCTCGTAATGAAGTAATATTTTATGGATTAAGTCCCTGATGATAAGAATGTCTAGCTCCGCCCCTGGTTTGCACTAATTTACTAATAGACAGTGTGGAAATCTTTGTACAATAAAAGCAATGTAAATAGTGTTCCTCGGTTGTATTTGTCGTAATTCTAATTCTAGAAGTAGAAATAGTGAAATAAATAGCACTATCATTTTGTGAAATCCTAATTACGCTATTATAAATAAGTAAAAGTCTAAACAAAATATAGCAGTTGTTTAGGCAGCATATAGTGTTGTTGTGTTGTATATCTTATAAAATAAATATCACCTGCTATTTATACCTGAACTGCATCAGAGGGTCAACAAAAAAATTAAACAATAATAGCAACGAAATATTGGTAAAAGGGAAACCCTCACCTTTTCTTTTTCAGGCAGCTGTGGCTAAGAATCAGAATTTTTAATAGTCTACAGTCTTTGCTTTTCCATCTTTCCAGCCGGCTTCAGAACTCCAGCCTGGCACAAAATATTTAGTTTTATAAAACAGATTAGGTTTCTGTTGATAAATGCATTATACTTCAGAATTAGATGCTATTTTGAGATGCTAACGTTGGTTACTTACATTTCTCAAGTTCCATAAATCAAAACTCTCTCGCCTGCTTCTTTACAGAACTGCACTCAGCAGCTTTCACCTATTTTACTGCAGATAAATAGTTTCTTAACTGGGACTAGTTCCGTGGCCTAGTATTAATTGTGGTAACCACAGTATTCCTGTATGATAACTGTAAAACTGAAATCTCCGCTCCAAGCAAGCACGCACACGGACAGACTAGAAAACAGCCAATCAGAAAGAGGGAAGGTGGGATTTAAAGCAGTATAACCAATGACAGTGGAGTTAAACAACACAGAGCACAGTCAAGTGTGCTGCAGATTTAAAGGGGCAGGACCACTGAGCTATATTATACACTGGAGTGCTGATTTTGCCGAAAAACTGAAGTCACTGGCCGCCATCTTGCTACTCCTTACTCTCACATAATCCCATAGGATTTGGTTGCAACAACAAGCAGTTTTCTGACTGTGTGAAAATATTTCACAGGTAATTCTACAGTCAGTGGATGTACTAACACTATTAACTACTAGGAAATTAGGTGCTGAAATATTTTACATGTTATTCATATTAAATATATATATGTATATATAAGTATGTGTATATGTATATATGTATATATATGTATACACATATGTAAATATATGTTTTTGTACATTGTTATTTATATATTTAGAAATGTTAAACATATATATTTAAATGAATAAAATGCAAAATATTTCAGCACATAACTTTCTCAGTACTTGATATTTTTAGAACATAACATAAAAGTATATGGCATTTGACATTTTAAAAGTCTTAAGCCCCCCCTGAACATGAGAAAATCCGATGCTGTAGCGCACATATTCCCTAGTTACTGGGGGGAAATAGGGAGTACCAATATGGCGGCTGGTGGCTTCAAAGCGACTCGTTCAAACAGACGGTGATTAGCACTCCAGTGTATAATATAGCTCAGTGGGCAGGACAGATTGGCCAGCGTGAGGCAGCGGAGCTGGGAGCTGCGAGAGGAAAAGTAGGGCAGAGTGAGGGTACGTTATGTGGATCATGTAACCAGCCACGGTAGATCTAAATTATTATTCTTTTGGACATGCACCATGCACACACACACCAACAAACACGCACACATAAAAAAAAAAAAAAAAAAAAAAAAAAAAAAAAAAACTGACAAAAGGGCACTTTGGGCACCAAGGGGCAAAGGGGCAGGTGCTCAAGCCCCCTCCGCCCCCCCCTCTGCACGTCCCTGCACCTCACTTAATAAAATTGTCAATGAACAGACCTTTGCCGCTCTGCTGGGGAAGTATTACAATCATTTGTTTAAGATGTGCTGGAGCAGACACACATCTAAATCATGGGCTCAATCCAAATACCCTTATAGAGCAAGGACTCTTTAGCCAAAGTGAAAGTTTATTAGCAATCTCCACAATCAGGGCTGTCCAAATAGTGCAGTCAGCATGGAAGGAGGAAGAAAAAGGAGCCTGTATGCTCCCTCCTACTTTTGCCTAGGAGCCCTGCGCTGACTTTTCCTAGGGTTCCCTGCAACAAGGAAAGGAACTTCGGACTACTGCGCTATATTGGACAGCCTTTAAGCCTGACTTCATTACGTGACAGAAAGGCATGTGGATTTTGCGAGTCAGATCCAGGCCTACAGCCTTCCAAAAATGAACGACAAAGTCTGTCCTCTCATCTCCGAACATTTTTGATAATTTCCATGAGGTGGGCTGCACTTCTACATCATGTCATGCAAAGGATGGCGGGATTCCTTAAGGCTCCTTAGTGGCAGTAGGGGATATCAAATTGATGGTGCATCCAAAAGACGTTTTCAGATGCACCCTATGTAGAACAGTGGTTGAACTGATTGAAAAACACTGGATCAGAGGATTATTAAAAATATGTACTTTCTCCTCACTCTGGACTTCTGATCCCCCACCACATGACACCTCAGCTGTATGCGATGCCTGAAATGTTTTGAAAAAAAGGTTTGTCGTTTTCTTCTCGAAAAGAAATGCATTAATTCATTCATAGGTCTAGTGCTTCCTACTGTCACGGTTACATTAGCTGGGACAACTGTTTGAAATGTTGCATGCACATGTTTTAATAAACAAGACTGCAAACCCATATTTGTCATTGGGGTGGCATGGATATGCAAACAATACAAAGCATAATTGTAGGTTTTATAAAAATGAATGAGAAGTTTAAAAGAAAGAAAGTGTTCTGTTCTTCCCTTAAAGTGTCCTGGCATGTTTGGGGCGGGCGGATGCTCTAACCTGGAGTGACTCATAAATTGCCACAGCAAGATGGTCATCATCCTCGCTGCAGAGAAAACAAAAAAGTGTTAATGAAGAACATCAAAAAACCTTGATCGTCACTAAAAGCTTTATAAAACCAAAATAGTGAATACAGCCAGATATTAATAAAATAAAACCCAAGTAATGGTAATCCTGGATTACAAAAAAAGGCCACAAAAACAAAAAAGGAACAGACAAACTTTCATATCATTCACACAAACTAGTTTGATGACAACACAACCAAAATGATCCCACCACCCACATGTGGTTTCCACCACAAATGCATTGCACATTTAGAATTGTAACAGAGCTGATTTAAAAAAAGAAGCCCTCTGTACTGCTATGAAATTGCCACATGCACACTGTGAGAAAGGACACATACAGCTTTTAGGTGGTGCCAGAAAGAACTTTGTTATTGGACTTGTAATTTCCAATGATATTTGACCTCAGCAGTTGATCCCTGCCCTCTGCATCCCTTATAGGCCGTGGGCCAGAATCTGTAGGGTGACTTTTTGTATGAACTGTCAGGGGCAACTTTCTTTCACTTGGATAAGTTGCTACACATAGCAGTGATCTCAAAACACAAATGTTCCCACGTTTTCATTTGCACATTAATACCTTATAGCTGATAAAAAATCTAAACTGTAGAACCTGGTCCAAGAGGTCACGTGATTCGAGTTTTGCTGTTCAGCCAATCAGATCGATGTATTGTCAGCTGTGCGAGTTCAACCAGTTCATCATTGCTGCGTCTGTAAGGTAATATTTGCATCTGTTTCCAGACGAAGAAAGCCCAATAATAGCATTTTCTGGTGTCAGTTGGCAGAGATCTTGATGGCAAGGGAAAGGAAACAGAGATGGCTACCTATGCTGTTGTTACGTTTAGCTCAATGCGGGTCTCTGCTCGCGCGCTACTTTTCTTGTGTGCACCTGCTCATTCCACGCTCAACACTAGCTGTGCGCTCGCTCGGCTGTTTCTGCGCTTGCGACTTCAAAAACTATCCACCTCACCAGCCAATCACAGACAGTTTTTTTTTTCATCCAATCAGAGTATGGCTTGCAAATACTACATTCAGATGGATTAAATCAAAATGCTGCAGCCTTTGGCAGAAATTACTGAACATCACCGTGGGATTGAAGAAAAACAAATAAAAAGTTTAATATTTTAGCTTAAAATATTTAGCTTAAAATATTTAGACTAAAATATTTAGACTAAAATATTAGAGTTACTGAGTGAGGTGTGAAAAATGTTTTTGTCTATTTTCTTTCTAGCTTCTGGGAGGTGATGCAAAAGTTTATTCTGATCATAATCATCATTATTGTCATCATTATTTAAAGAGCACTTTAACAAAAGGTAAAACAAAGTGCCAAACATCAGAAATACATCAGATAAGAGATAAGATCTAAAAAAATATTTGGTTGTTAAAATAGCAATAGGTTTAAGTTGTGTATAATTAGCCTAAAAAGTAAATCTGAACATGGAATGTGTTGACGTCTGTTAAATTCAGGTTATCTTTTTATTATTATTTCAGTAACGTCTCCTATTGACATGAGTTCAGTTTGACATTGGTGTCTGTTTTGTTCAGTTTGTCTGCTGTTGAAAACAATCATTTATGAATTTGCTCTAATGACAGCTCAATTTTAAAACTAAGCCCTCTGTCTGTGTTTTGAAGGCTGCATACTGTAGCTGGGGACTTGGCCAGATTCGGCCACTAGGGGCGCAATAGCACCAATCGGGCCGAGTGCCAGTGCACATAAGAAAGAGATGAAGAGCCTGACGACAGTGAGACGCGAGTAACGCAGGCAGCAGGTTGTGTTTGCAATATTGTATCCATCGCTCTGCTACTTGTGGTTCAGTGCGCGTCCAGAGAAATGTAAGTTATGTTGTTTATATGATTTTTAGGCCGGCTGGTTGAGCTTATATCCAATGCTACAGTTCATATTTCTAGCGGTGCTAACTGCTAGCTGTTTGGATGGTTTAAATGGTCATCTGGGTTATGTTTATGCTGCTGACCATTTCCTTTACTGTCAGTTGAGTACAGGACATATATTACTATTGTTTCGTTTGTGTGCTATTGTTAAGTATATTGATGATTGTTATTGTTTGGGTCATTCCAGAACCACACTGGATTAAATTGCCATAAAAGGACTGACTGTTGTCATAATTTTTATAAGTCTTGGGGGAACTTAGTGCGTTCTGACAGACGCACACTTTGTGATTACAAATCAGAGAAGCCAGTCTTTTACCTTTGAACCTCCACAACAAATGGTCCTTCGAGCCGGATAAGGTAATTACGAAGTGAAAATGGAACAGGTTCCCCCAAGTGAAGATGTACGTCTACGCCGGCGAACAACCCAACCCAGATGGATGGAGGATTATGAAGGGTACACCCTCCCACAGGCTGCGAGCTACCCACCCCGTACCTTTGCTGTGTTAGAAGAGATTGGCTGGAGCGGAGGAAGAGAAGGAATTGCCGAGATGACACCCCTCACGACTGTCACCAGACCCATCCATGCTGTCAGAACCACATTATGATATGGTGCTGCCATCAGTTGCACCCCCAAGACCCCCACAACGGCTAACCTCTGCAGTGCCACTGCCGAACAGCAATGAGAAGACATACAGGGGCCCGACGCCGTCTATCCACAAGTTCACACGGGGTGATCCCAGAGAGTTTTCCAGACTAAAGCTTGCACTCGATAATATTCTTCCTGCTGACGCGACAGAGATGTTCAAGTACCAAGTACTCTGTGACCACCTCAAGTTTGAAAAAGCTCTCCTGATAGCTGATTCCTATAGTAACTCCTTATTCCCCTACTCTGACACTATGGCTTCCCTGACCAAACACTATGGTCAGCCCCACCAGTTGTCTCTACAGCGGATCGCAGTAGAGACCAGCCGCTTTGACGTATTCCAGTCTGGCTTCCGTTCTCACCACAGTACAGAGACGGCCCTTATCAAGGTGTTTAATGACATCCATATAAATACAGACTGTGGAAGAAACACCGTGCTGGTTCTATTGGACCTCAGTGCAGCATTTGATACTGTCGATCACTCCATCCTGTTAGAATGCCTGGAGAACTGGGTCGGCCTCTCTGGTACAGCTCTCCACTGGTTTAAATCCTACTTAAAGGACAGGGACTTTTTTGTATCAGTAGGTAACTTTACATCAAAGATGACAAAAATGACATGTGGGGTTCCCCAAGGGTCCATCCTGGGTCCCCTCCTCTTCAATATCTACATGCTCCCTCTTGCTCAGATAATAAAAAACAACGACATCAGCTACCATAACTACGCAGATGACACACAGCTTTACATCACCATGTCACCAGGTGACTATGAACCAATTCAGGCACTGAGTAAATGCCTAGAAGAAATCAATGCCTGGATGTGCCAAAACTTTCTTCAATTGAATAAAAACAAAACTGAAGCAATAATCTTTGGACCAATAGAGGAGAGATCAAAAGTTAGCACATAGCTTCAGTCACTTCAGCTAGGAACCATTGATCAGGCCCGAAATCTGGGTGTAGTGATGGACTCAGGCCTGAACCTTCAAAAGCATCTAAAGACAATTACAAGGTCAGCTTTCTATCACCTGAGGAACATTTCCAGGATTAAAGGACTAATGACTCAGAAGGATCTGGAAAAACTAATCCATGTGTTTATATTTAGTAGAATTGATTACTGCAGCGGTGTTTTCACAGTCCTGCTTAAAAAGTGGATCAGACAGCTGCAGCTGATCCAGAACGCTGCTGCCCGCGTCCTCACTAAGACTAAGAAAGTAGAGCACATAACCCCAGTTCTAAAGTCATTACACTGGCTCCCTGTATCTCAGGGAATAGACTTTAAAATAATTATGTTAGTCTATAAATCCCTAAATGGCTTAGCACCTAAATACATTACAGACTTGTTATCAGTGTATCAACCCTCCAGACCACTCAGGTCTTCTGGCTCCAGCCTGCTCTGCATACCTAGAACACGAACCAAACACGGAGAAACAGCATTTAGTTCCTACGCTCCACTTATCTGGAACAAACTTCCAGAAAACTGTAAAAGTGCGGAAAGCCCGAGTTCCTTTAAATCAAGATTAAAAACACATTTGTTTAAAATTGCCTTTGATTTTTCCAGTTAAACTGTTTTACTGTTTTTAATGTTCTTTTTTTGTTTCTACATTCTATCCCTACTTGCTTTTATTCCTATATTTTAATCATGTAAAGCATTTTTGCATTGTCTCTGTACTTGCCTTGCCTTGCCTAATGGAAGAGCCCGCTATCCGAGCTGGCGACACTGTAGCATTCAGGAGGTTTGCTCTTAGAGTCCGAGCTCTAGTTGGGATCTTGGAGCAGCTTGGTGAAGCTAGAGTTACGGTGTGGGTCTCATGTGGCCAGATTAACAAGGAAGCTCCCCCAGGATCTTCGAGCCACCTTCCGATGCCATCTTCACTCCTGGAATGCAGGAATCCTATCTTTAATGGACTTTGCGGAGTATGAGCTAGAAATCCAGGAGGACGGGGAAACCAGTTCGGCAAAATAGAGGATATCCAGAGAGGTAGAAGCTGGGCAAGGAAGGAGCATGATAAAGACCAGAAAGCCACTAGGAAGACCTCGAACGTGCTCCATGGCACTGCTCATGACACACCACCCCAAGCGGGTCAAGCTGAAGTCTTGGACTACCAAGGGACTCCGGAGAAACCCAAAGCTTACTGCCCCTACTGCAGTAACGCACAACACTTTCTGGACCAGTGCTTGAACTTTAAGCAATTAACCAAGGAGCAGAAGATGACCTGGGTGAAGTCCAACGGCATTGTGGCCGATAGCATAAGGCTGCCTAGTGCAGGTTGAGAGTCCTATGTAAGACGTGCAAGGGGAAGCACCTTGAGGCCTTGCATGAGATTAATCTTCGGTCTGGCAGGAATGAGACCACACCAGTGAACGGCACTGGTGCAGAGTTGAAGAGTCGCGGCCAGTCTTCATGAAGTCTGCCTTCTTCATCAGCTGTAGCTGCCGTTTGGCAGATTAGGTTGTATAATAGGATATAGTTTTTTTTCCTTTTTCTTTTTTGTCACTCCATACTAGTTGGTGGCGGTAATGCTCACCTTACGTTTTTTTGCCAACCGGCAATAATATTCAAGAAGAAGAAGACGGAAGCTGAAAAAGCACAAAGATGGCGGCGCCCGTAGCCCTGCTGTTTATCTCCGGTGGCTGCACTCCAAGCTGTCCATTTCCCGTGTTGGAGCCGCTTTCCTGCA
The DNA here is from genome assembly GCF_011125445.2 of Fundulus heteroclitus. NCBI lineage: Eukaryota > Metazoa > Chordata > Actinopteri > Cyprinodontiformes > Fundulidae > Fundulus > Fundulus heteroclitus. Next base: position 4,381,321 of record NW_023396781.1, on the reverse strand, counting down.
GCCGTCTGCGAGCTGTAGCTGCCGTTTGACACCCAGATGAAGACGTGCAGGCTGCCGTCTTCATCTTGCTGTCCGACGCAGTCCAGTCAGCGCAAAGGTGGGCCTGCAGCTATCCCGTTAGCCGGAGCTGCGGTCAGGGCTTGGTCGGAAGGGCTCAGAAAGGGATGAGTTTGTAAAGAAAAGCTGCTTAAGTAGACGCTTTGAAAGACAAATGTGTATTTTGCACCTACACTGGGTTAGCAATGCATGCTTGGGGTTCCTATCATGTGAGAGTAAGTGGTTTTTGGGTGGTTTGTTGGAAGGTGGTAGCTGGTCAAGGAGCTGCGAGGTGATAAAGAGAGAGACGAGGCTGTGCTGGCAGAAGATGTGGGTTTGACATGAGTGTCATTTTTGTTTGTGTATTTGTGTGAAAAAGAAATAGAGAGAGGGCCACAAGCAAGATGAGCCGTGGAAGCCAGAGCAAGTAGATGGAAGCCAGGTGCTGTGGAAGTGTGTGACGCGTGTCCAGGTTAGATGTATTCCGTGCGCCTCTGCGCTTGGCTGGAAGTTTAGCTCACTCGGTAGAGCCGCTGTGCCGGCAAGCGTGTGCTCCTGAGTTCGGTGCCGCTAACTTCCACATTTTTATTTATTTATTACCCACCGTTTTGCTTGGTGTACTTGTATTGTCCGTGCTTTTCGACATCAACTCATTTACACTACTCAAACCTGTTGAAAAGTATTTTGTTTGTACACGTTGCCCGTGGCAACGCTACACAAAATCACCTCATTGCTTTTGCCTACAGGCCAAACGCCATCCCACCGTGCTCCGTAAAGACGCACGTCAGGTAGGGGTGGGCGATATGAAGAAAATCTAATATCACCATATCTTTGGGCTATATCGCGATACACCATATATATCACCATATGTTCAAATAACCCTGAATAACAAATGTTTTTAGCCACATAGTGCCTAAAGTTGCGTTGGTATATCTCATATTAACGTGTCAAATTTTTGTTGTTTGAAATATTTATTGCAAAATAAAAATGTATTTAAAATGTTATATTTTAGCCATTTTTTAACTATAGCTGCACATAGAAGCTTTTCACAAATTACAATATTGTCATATTACAGCTCTTTCGTGATCAATCCTGAACCTTAAAAAACAGAACATCCCAGCGGCCAAAAGGAACACCAAGAAAAAAATCTGACACAAAATATACCTGAAATAAAAGGTGCTCTTTTGTGCTTAAGACATATAAATCTGTATAATAAAAATGTGACAATCCCGAATATATACAGATGCATCAAAAATACAGCTAATAGGGTAGGGGTAGCATTTATTATACCACAGTTTCATATTAAGATAGGAAAAAGGATTAGTGATTGAGTTTCAGTGTATACCGGAGAAATGCTAGCTTTGCTTTTCGCAGTTCAATGGGTGGAAGAGGTAAGACCATTAAAATCTATCATTTGCTCAGATTCTAGTTCGTCATTAGTCAGTTTGCAAAACAATCAGTCAGACAGTAGACCTGATATATTATTGAAATACAACAAACACTTTACAGAATAAATATGATGGGGCTAACAGTAAATTTTGTTTGGGTTCTGGCACATAACGAGATTAAAGGAAATGAAACGGCAGACAGGATGGCTAAAGAGAGTACCAATAAGGTAAGGGTAGATGTTAATTTTAGTTTTAGTAAAACAGAATTAAAGGGTATAACTACACAAAAAACAAAAGAGAGGTGGCAAAAGTTATGGGAAGAAGAAACGAAAGGAAGGTGGTTTTATAAAATCCAAAAGACAATTGGACAAATGAGAAGAACAGAAAGGAACAGGAGAGAAGAGATAATTATATTACAACTTAGAATAGGACACACAGGATTAAATAGATCCTTATTCTTGATAGGGAAACATCAGACAGGGAAATGTGACTGTGGGGAAGATGAAACAGTGGAACATGTTATTTTGAATTGTAGGAAATGTTTGATTCAGAGAGAAAATTTAAAGGCATACTATGCAACATTTTTCAGTTAATTATTGTGTTCCATACCGTTTTGGATGATTAAATGAGTCATTTCAGGTCGAACAAAGGTTTTCTCGGCCGCCCTGGTGGTCTGTGGGGGAAATACCGTACTTGCAATTGCAGGAGCCCTCGGCCCGCACCCACAGGCTCAGAAGTCTCGTGCAAGACCGCGAGAGTCGGTCTTGCTTTACGGCGAGAACTCCTTGTGTTTTAGCCCTGCCATTCACTATATGCACGCGCGAAAGCAACAAAGAACCGCGTGTTAACCTCAAATAAACATGCAAGCATATCGAGTTTTATTATTATTATTTTTTTTTAAATTTTTTTGAATGTAGGCGAGACGCTGCCGCAGCGGCCGCCTCACCAAGATAGCGCTGCGGGAAACCCTGATGTTCATACTTTTACTGTGTTAGTCATTGTTTGTACTGCCGTTTTTTTTACTTTTCGTTGCGTTCGCCTGTCTGCTAAGCTCAAAACAACCGCTCCTGGCTTGACGGAGAAACCAGAACAGCTGAGCATCTTTATGACAGTGCACTTTTACTTTCGCCCTCTGGGGGGAGCCTCGCTGGAAAATCAACCCCGGTTGCATAGTATACCTTTAATAAGGAAACTTAGTAACATGAAAATGAAACTTGACATTGTCCATTTACTGCAAAAGGAATCACGAGGCACAGGATATCAGGTTATATTTGAGTTTTTGAAACAGATTAGGTTGTATAATAGGATATAGTTTTTTTTCATTTTTCTTCTGACTATTGACTGACTACTGAGCCGATGTGACAAGTGAATTTCTCCAATGTGAGATCAATAAAGACTATCTTATCTTTTCTTAGCTCTTGTCCTTCTTTGAGCGCCATCACGCATTCTTACTCCTAACCCTCTACCTTGCCCCATTCCTCTCCCTTGTCCTGGTACTCGTCTTCCTCACCCTCGTGCAGGCATTTCTTTCTTTCTTTCTTTCTTTCTTTCTTTCTTTCTTTCTTTCTTTCTTTCTTTCTTTCTTTCTTTCTTTCTTTCTCACATTGTGTTGCTTAGGGATGGGGATTGTTAATATTTATTGATATCGATACCTTTATCGATACTCCTTATCGATCCGAGTCTTTATCGATACCACTATCGATACTTTTCTGTTATTTGGTGGAAAGACGATGCGACAATATGTTTTTAACAGAACTGGTATTGCTTTTATTGCCTAACAAGTGAGCATAACAAAAACGTTTCTAGCCTTCAATAAACATGGCTAATATAATAGGCCACTTCGAAATCACATAAAACTAACTAGAATATATCCGCAGCACCAAATGAAAAATAAAATGTCATAATGTATATAAATTAAATAAATAATATGCTGTGTCACACAAAAGGAAATAAAATATCAGCTCATAAATTAACAGGTATTTTTTTGCAGAAAAATTAACATGTCTGCCTTGTCAGGCATGATCCTCGAACGCTCCTGGCTGATGGTGTCCCCAGCAGTGGAAAACACCCTCTCTGAAGGGGTGGAAGACGCTTGGACCTTAAGGTAGCCGTGAGAGAGTTCCGCTAGCAGGGGCAGGGTGTCTCTCTTTGTTCACCACCAGAGAACTGGGTCCTCTGCTATAGAAATCATAGGCAGGCTTCTGTAGAGCTGGATTTCCTCACATACTCTTTGCTGAATGCTGCTGTTGGAGTTATTCATATGGATGGTCCGTCGCTCTTGTTCCTCCTCGGCAAATAGCTCCTCCAAGGCACTCTTCTTAGGTTGTGGTGGTGGACTGACTTCAACCCGAGGATTCTCATACATGGCCTCCTCGGTTGTGTCGCTGTCCTCATGGGACTCAGGGATTGGGACATCAGCTTCTGTAGCATTTGTTGCTACAGCTGCCTCCTGCAAACGTTCCGAGGTGGTGTGCCTGACAATCTTGGCTTTAAACCTTGAGTCATTTGCTGTCGCCTCTTCGAGGAACTGTTGGATTTTTTCCTCCTGGTAACGTCCAGATAGGTCAGTCAAAACCTTCCGTTTAATGAATACAAATGAAGGATACAAATGAAGAGTCTCCTTCCTGAACTGTGAAGTGGGTCTTCAGTTTCATGAGTATCGGAAGGATCTGTCCACAGGTGGGGGTTTTCTCACTAGAAGTGTAGAAGTGTACAGGACCTTCATGAACTTTATGAACTCCTCTGCTTTGGTAAAGTTCTCATCTGTGATCCTATCCAGTCGGTCCCTCTCCATGGGCTTTCTTATACGTGGATCCAACACTGCAGCTTGAAAAGCCGGATACTGCTCAAGGAACCTCTCAACCATCAGAAACAGGGAGTTCCACCTGGTTTTCACATCCAGTATCATGGTGTGCTGAGAAAGTTTGAGGAGGAGCTGCTTTTCTTTTAGCACTATCTTCGCCATTGAAGATCGTTTCATCCACATGATGACTGCTCCTAGTTTTGCTGCCCACCGGGTCACCGTAGCAATGCTGTAAACTTTTTGCACAGCCAAGTTAATGGTGTGGGCAAAGCAACCCAGTTTGAGGATGTCCAGCTTCTTTGCAGCAACATCCATGTTGGACGCGTTGTCTACAGTCATGACAACCACCTTGTGAGTAATGCCAAACTCTTCCAACACCTCCCCAATCTTCACTGCCACTGTTTCCCCGGTCTGCGCTCTGTAGACAGCTTTGGTCCGGAGGACTTTTTGCTGAAGCTTGCCTTGGCTGCTGTAATGGGCGGTCACAGTAATGCAGTGGTCTTGCGCTAAGCTAGTCCACCCATCACTTGTAATGCCTACCTTGCTAACATTTGCCAGCTCTGTAATGACATTCTGCTTCTTCACCTCATACCATGCAGGGATGAGGGTGTTTGATAGAACAGTCCTGCTTGGAGGGGTGTAACGTGGATTGAGGGCCTTTGTCATTTCCCTAAACCCCCGTGATTCAACTGTTGCAAAAGGGTGCAAGCCTTTCACCACAAATTTTGTGACAGCCCTGTGACACTGCTCCACTTGATTAGAAGACATCTTCCTGGCAGCCAGGGTGAAGGGAGTATGGAGTTGGCCAATGGGGGCTGGAGTTGAGATGAGCTTGAGCTGAACACCATCTAAATTAATCGGAAACGGAAATGGTAGATATATTTTCACTTACAATTAAAAACAAATCATTACAAGGTCCTCCAAATGTTTTTCTCAGACAGACTTCTTTTTTTGAAGAAATGTCCTATATTTTGAAGAAATGTCTTATTTTGGTTTAAAAATATATATACATTTTCACAATTGTTGGTTAATGTATTGTCTACTGTCACTTTTCATCATGTTTTTAGTGATTAGGAAAATATTTAGCAAATGAATAATTGTATTTTAAATTAAATGTAATTTTTTTTTATAAATGTTGGCATCAGTAATTTAATTATATATTCTAAAATAATTAGAGCAACATACAACTGTATTACTCATGTTTCTCGCCAAAAACTCAATTTCCCTTTTCTGTACGTTACACTTGAACGCATCATGATAACCTAATGCGGTACCGCGCACGTGACGTCACCGTCTCAAGAGCAACGCCCCTTTTGCCGCTTAGGTAGGGCATACAGGAGAGAAAGCACGGATAACCCAGCTATTACAAGCGCAACAGAACCAGCGATCTGACCGACTTTGCAGCCATTAAACTTTCCCAAGACGATGTCCCAGGCGCACGGATTACTGGCCGAACTGTCGAAGAACACACCAAACTTCAGCTCAAACGATGGCTTGAGGTTCGAGGGCTTAAAAAGACTGGAAAACTGGCCGAGATGATGAACGGTAAGCTTTGTTTTTTTTTTTCCTGCGGGGCGGTCATGGCAGCGTCGGACGTTTTTTTTTTTTTTTGTTGTTTGCAATCACCGTCCAGGAATGGGTATATGTTTAATGTTTGTCTCATTTGAAATGTTTTTGAGTAAGCTATCCTGGTAGCAGGGTATCATGTTAGCGCCTGCTACCATGATAGCCTATATGCTGTCATGGTAGCAGGCGCTTCATTATTAACATGTCGGCCACCAAAATACTCTTACCTTGACTTGATGTCGCTGGAATTGGGTCAGGATGTCCTTCGGTTGTGCCCTTTCCTCCGACAAAATGCTTGCTACATATGTACTTAAATTTGGTAACTTTTTCCGGGTTGAACTGTTGTGTAGGCCGACCGCCCCGGTGTACCCAGCGCACACATTTCTCCTTGGCAGTCTTGAAGAAAACATCCTTCATATGCGGCCGATCAGCGTACCTCGAGTCGCTGTTGCCCGTTCCATAGCAACAATGTTTAAAAACCATGGTCTTAGATTTGGAAAAAGCAGTCGTTTACCGAGTAAAACCTAGGCTAACGCATGTCTCTTTTAAAGCAAAGCAGCGGCGGGTTTCAGGAGTTTGCCCCACTGCGTACCACGTGATGTGACGTCATTGTGACGTTGTGTTTCTAAAAATAGCTCGCGCGCGGTACCGCATCGTCGTTTTACTGAGCCAATCTGAACACATCATCACGCAGCACGTCTGAAACTTTATTTACTTTTCAAGCTAACTAGCTTGTATGCTGCCGATTACAACACGAATTTCACAATTACTATTTTTAACTGACCGGACAAGCTACAAAGTCTGTGTGTGCGCTTACCAGTGGTACTCTGAGTGGATGATGAAGACGGGCCCGACCGTGGTGCGGCGGCAGCAGCAGGAGGAGGAGGAGTCTTTTCAACCCGGAGACAGTCGAAGGTACTGCATTTGGCCTTTATTTGATGCAAAATAATAATGTGCTTGGCCATTGAGGTTGTGTTCCCCCCTTTACAAGAGATGATTTTGCAACATAAGTTGCATTTCACTTCTTCTTTATCTTTGAGCTTGGTAAAATGAAGCCAAACTTTATTCCATAATTATCCTTATCCTTAAAATTATCCTTAAAAGAGCGTTAGGGTTAGGCTGGAGCGTTTCGTCTTGGCATGACAGGGGCAGGAAGGGGTGGAAAAATGACCAAAAATGAAACTTTGACACCTCATAACTCTGAGACGTTTGGTTTAATCTGGCCCAAATTTGCTATGCAGCTTCCTGTGGTAAGGTGCTACAAACCTGGAAGAGCCTATCTCTCAAAGACCTTCCATCTGTTAGTTGTTTTTGGACCGGTTATTAGGTTTGACGGCAAAGCACGGCTTTCTCTCGGCCCCTGGGGCAGATAGGGACCCCAAATTACCAGGGCCTGCTCTACTCACACCCTAGAAACCGTGCGGTTTGATATCTCCAAGTTAAGTAGAATCTTTACTGGTGTCTCTTTGGGCCTGGTGGGGCTCCATGAAGCCTAAATCCTTGAGCTAGGGTTGGGATCTTTGGCCAGGCTCATCCCAGAGGGCTGATTTTCACAAATGTCATTCAGGGGGTGACAATGAGTGGATTCTGTGAGTTTGGTGTCGCTGGAGCATTTCGTCTTGGCGTGACAGGGGCAGGAAGGGGTGGAAAAATGACCAAAAATGAAACTTTGACACCTCATAACTCTGAGACGTTTGGTTCAATCTGGCCCAAATTTGCTATGCAGCTTCCTGTGGTAAGGTGCTACAAACCTGGAAGAGCCTATCTCTCAAAGACCTTCCATCTGTTAGTTGTTTTTGGACCGGTTATTAGGTTTGACGGCACAGCACGGCTTTCTCTCGGCCCCTGGGGCAGATAGGGGCCTGCTCTACTCACACCCTAGAAACCGTGCGGTTTGATATCTCCAAGTTAAGTAGAATCTTTACTGGTGTCTCTTTGGGCCTGGTGGGGCTCCATGAAGCCTAAATCCTTGAGCTAGGGTTGGGATCTTTGGCCAGGCTCATCCCAGAGGGCTGATTTTCACAAATGTCATTCAGGGGGTGACAATGAGTGGATTCTGTGAGTTTGGTGTCGCTGGAGCGTTTCGTCTTGGCGTGACAGGGGCAGGAAGGGGTGGAAAAATGACCAAAAATGAAACTTTGACACCTCATAACTCTGAGACGTTTGGTTTAATCTGGCCCAAATTTGCTATGCAGCTTCCTGTGGTAAGGTGCTACAAACCTGGAAGAGCCTATCTCTCAAAGACCTTCCATCTGTTAGTTGTTTTTGGACCGGTTATTAGGTTTGACGGCACAGCACGGCTTTCTCTCGGCCCCTGGGGCAGATAGGGACCCCAAATTACCAGGGCCTGCTCTACTCACACCCTAGAAACCGTGCGGTTTGATATCTCCAAGTTAAGTAGAATCTTTACTGGTGTCTCTTTGGGCCTGGTGGGGCTCCATGAAGCCTAAATCCTTGAGCTAGGGTTGGGATCTTTGGCCAGGCTCATCCCAGAGGGCTGATTTTCACAAATGTCATTCAGGGGGTGACAATGAGTGGATTATGTGAGTTTGGTGTCGCTGGAGCATTTCGTCTTGGCGTGACAGGGGCAGGAAGGGGTGGAAAAATGACCAAAAATGAAACTTTGACACCTCATAACTCTGAGACGTTTGGTTCAATCTGGCCCAAATTTGCTATGCAGCTTCCTGTGGTAAGGTGCTACAAACCTGGAAGAGCCTATCTCTCAAAGACCTTCCATCTGTTAGTTGTTTTTGGACCGGTTATTAGGTTTGACGGCACAGCACGGCTTTCTCTCGGCCCCTGGGGCAGATAGGGGCCTGCTCTACTCACACCCTAGAAACCGTGCGGTTTGATATCTCCAAGTTAAGTAGAATCTTTACTGGTGTCTCTTTGGGCCTGGTGGGGCTCCATGAAGCCTAAATCCTTGAGCTAGGGTTGGGATCTTTGGCCAGGCTCATCCCAGAGGGCTGATTTTCACAAATGTCATTCAGGGGGTGACAATGAGTGGATTCTGTGAGTTTGGTGTCGCTGGAGCGTTTCGTCTTGGCGTGACAGGGGCAGGAAGGGGTGGAAAAATGACCAAAAATGAAACTTTGACACCTCATAACTCTGAGACGTTTGGTTTAATCTGGCCCAAATTTGCTATGCAGCTTCCTGTGGTAAGGTGCTACAAACCTGGAAGAGCCTATCTCTCAAAGACCTTCCATCTGTTAGTTGTTTTTGGACCGGTTATTAGGTTTGACGGCACAGCACGGCTTTCTCTCGGCCCCTGGGGCAGATAGGGACCCCAAATTACCAGGGCCTGCTCTACTCACACCCTAGAAACCGTGCGGTTTGATATCTCCAAGTTAAGTAGAATCTTTACTGGTGTCTCTTTGGGCCTGGTGGGGCTCCATGAAGCCTAAATCCTTGAGCTAGGGTTGGGATCTTTGGTCAGGCTCATCCCAGAGGGCTGATTTTCACAAATGTCATTCAGGGGGTGACAATGAGTGGATTCTGTGAGTTTGGTGTCGCTGGAGCGTTTCGTCTTGGCGTGACAGGGGCAGGAAGGGGTGGAAAAATGACCAAAAATGAAACTTTGACACCTCATAACTCTGAGACGTTTGGTTTAATCTGGCCCAAATTTGCTATGCAGCTTCCTGTGGTAAGGTGCTACAAACCTGGAAGAGCCTATCTCTCAAAGACCTTCCATCTGTTAGTTGTTTTTGGACCGGTTATTAGGTTTGACGGCACAGCACGGCTTTCTCTCGGCCCCTGGGGCAGATAGGGACCCCAAATTACCAGGGCCTGCTCTACTCACACCCTAGAAACCGTGCGGTTTGATATCTCCAAGTTAAGTAGAATCTTTACTGGTGTCTCTTTGGGCCTGGTGGGGCTCCATGAAGCCTAAATCCTTGAGCTAGGGTTGGGATCTTTGGTCAGGCTCATCCCAGAGGGCTGATTTTCACAAATGTCATTCAGGGGGTGACAATGAGTGGATTCTGTGAGTTTGGTGTCGCTGGAGCGTTTCGTCTTGGCGTGACAGGGGCAGGAAGGGGTGGAAAAATGACCAAAAATGAAACTTTGACACCTCATAACTCTGAGACGTTTGGTTTAATCTGGCCCAGATTTGCTATGCAGCTTCCTGTGGTAAGGTGCTACAAACCTGGAAGAGCCTATCTCTCAAAGACCTTCCATCTGTTAGTTGTTTTTGGACCGGTTATTAGGTTTGACGGCACAGCACGGCTTTCTCTCGGCCCCTGGGGCAGATAGGGACCCCAAATTACCAGGGCCTGCTCTACTCACACCCTAGAAACCGTGCGGTTTGATATCTCCAAGTTAAGTAGAATCTTTACTGGTGTCTCTTTGGGCCTGGTGGGGCTCCATGAAGCCTAAATCCTTGAGCTAGGGTTGGGATCTTTGGTCAGGCTCATCCCAGAGGGCTGATTTTCACAAATGTCATTCAGGGGGTGACAATGAGTGGATTCTGTGAGTTTGGTGTCGCTGGAGCGTTTCGTCTTGGCGTGACAGGGGCAGGAAGGGGTGGAAAAATGACCAAAAATGAAACTTTGACACCTCATAACTCTGAGACGTTTGGTTTAATCTGGCCCAGATTTGCTATGCAGCTTCCTGTGGTAAGGTGCTACAAACCTGGAAGAGCCTATCTCTCAAAGACCTTCCATCTGTTAGTTGTTTTTGGACCGGTTATTAGGTTTGACGGCACAGCACGGCTTTCTCTCGGCCCCTGGGGCAGATAGGGACCCCAAATTACCAGGGCCTGCTCTACTCACACCCTAGAAACCGTGCGGTTTGATATCTCCAAGTTAAGTAGAATCTTTACTGGTGTCTCTTTGGGCCTGGTGGGGCTCCATGAAGCCTAAATCCTTGAGCTAGGGTTGGGATCTTTGGTCAGGCTCATCCCAGAGGGCTGATTTTCACAAATGTCATTCAGGGGGTGACAATGAGTGGATTCTGTGAGTTTGGTGTCGCTGGAGCGTTTCGTCTTGGCAGGAAGGGGTGGAAAAATGACCAAAAATGAAACTTTGACACCTCATAACTCTGAGACGTTTGGTTTAATCTGGCCCAGATTTGCTATGCAGCTTCCTGTGGTAAGGTGCTACAAACCTGGAAGAGCCTATCTCTCAAAGACCTTCCATCTGTTAGTTGTTTTTGGACCGGTTATTAGGTTTGACGGCACAGCACGGCTTTCTCTCGGCCCCTGGGGCAGATAGGGACCCCAAATTACCAGGGCCTGCTCTACTCACACCCTAGAAACCGTGCGGTTTGATATCTCCAAGTTAAGTAGAATCTTTACTGGTGTCTCTTTGGGCCTGGTGGGGCTCCATGAAGCCTAAATCCTTGAGCTAGGGTTGGGATCTTTGGTCAGGCTCATCCCAGAGGGCTGATTTTCACAAATGTCATTCAGGGGGTGACAATGAGTGGATTCTGTGAGTTTGGTGTCGCTGGAGCGTTTCGTCTTGGCGTGACAGGGGCAGGAAGGGGTGGAAAAATGACCAAAAATGAAACTTTGACACCTCATAACTCTGAGACGTTTGGTTTAATCTGGCCCAGATTTGCTATGCAGCTTCCTGTGGTAAGGTGCTACAAACCTGGAAGAGCCTATCTCTCAAAGACCTTCCATCTGTTAGTTGTTTTTGGACCGGTTATTAGGTTTGACGGCACAGCACGGCTTTCTCTCGGCCCCTGGGGCAGATAGGGACCCCAAATTACCAGGGCCTGCTCTACTCACACCCTAGAAACCGTGCGGTTTGATATCTCCAAGTTAAGTAGAATCTTTACTGGTGTCTCTTTGGGCCTGGTGGGGCTCCATGAAGCCTAAATCCTTGAGCTAGGGTTGGGATCTTTGGTCAGGCTCATCCCAGAGGGCTGATTTTCACAAATGTCATTCAGGGGGTGACAATGAGTGGATTCTGTGAGTTTGGTGTCGCTGGAGCGTTTCGTCTTGGCGTGACAGGGGCAGGAAGGGGTGGAAAAATGACCAAAAATGAAACTTTGACACCTCATAACTCTGAGACGTTTGGTTTAATCTGGCCCAAATTTGCTATGCAGCTTCCTGTGGTAAGGTGCTACAAACCTGGAAGAGCCTATCTCTCAAAGACCTTCCATCTGTTAGTTGTTTTTGGACCGGTTATTAGGTTTGACGGCACAGCACGGCTTTCTCTCGGCCCCTGGGGCAGATAGGGACCCCAAATTACCAGGGCCTGCTCTACTCACACCCTAGAAACCGTGCGGTTTGATATCTCCAAGTTAAGTAGAATCTTTACTGGTGTCTCTTTGGGCCTGGTGGGGCTCCATGAAGCCTAAATCCTTGAGCTAGGGTTGGGATCTTTGGTCAGGCTCATCCCAGAGGGCTGATTTTCACAAATGTCATTCAGGGGGTGACAATGAGTGGATTCTGTGAGTTTGGTGTCGCTGGAGCGTTTCGTCTTGGCGTGACAGGGGCAGGAAGGGGTGGAAAAATGACCAAAAATGAAACTTTGACACCTCATAACTCTGAGACGTTTGGTTTAATCTGGCCCAAATTTGCTATGCAGCTTCCTGTGGTAAGGTGCTACAAACCTGGAAGAGCCTATCTCTCAAAGACCTTCCATCTGTTAGTTGTTTTTGGACCGGTTATTAGGTTTGACGGCACAGCACGGCTTTCTCTCGGCCCCTGGGGCAGATAGGGACCCCAAATTACCAGGGCCTGCTCTACTCACACCCTAGAAACCGTGCGGTTTGATATCTCCAAGTTAAGTAGAATCTTTACTGGTGTCTCTTTGGGCCTGGTGGGGCTCCATGAAGCCTAAATCCTTGAGCTAGGGTTGGGATCTTTGGTCAGGCTCATCCCAGAGGGCTGATTTTCACAAATGTCATTCAGGGGGTGACAATGAGTGGATTCTGTGAGTTTGGTGTCGCTGGAGCGTTTCGTCTTGGCATGACAGGGGCAGGAAGGGGTGGAAAAATGACCAAAAATGAAACTTTGACACCTCATAACTCTGAGACGTTTGGTTTAATCTGGCCCAAATTTGCTATGCAGCTTCCTGTGGTAAGGTGCTACAAACCTGGAAGAGCCTATCTCTCAAAGACCTTCCATCTGTTAGTTGTTTTTGGACTGGTTATTAGGTTTGACGGCACAGCACGGCTTTCTCTCGGCCCCTGGGGCAGATAGGGACCCCAAATTACCAGGGCCTGCTCTACTCACACCCTAGAAACCGTGCGGTTTGATATCTCCAAGTTAAGTAGAATCTTTACTGGTGTCTCTTTGGGCCTGGTGGGGCTCCATGAAGCCTAAATCCTTGAGCTAGGGTTGGGATCTTTGGTCAGGCTCATCCCAGAGGGCTGATTTTCACAAATGTCATTCAGGGGGTGACAATGAGTGGATTCTGTGAGTTTGGTGTCGCTGGAGCGTTTCGTCTTGGCATGACAGGGGCAGGAAGGGGTGGAAAAATGACCAAAAATGAAACTTTGACACCTCATAACTCTGAGACGTTTGGTTTAATCTGGCCCAAATTTGCTATGCAGCTTCCTGTGGTAAGGTGCTACAAACCTGGAAGAGCCTATCTCTCAAAGACCTTCCATCTGTTAGTTGTTTTTGGACCGGTTATTAGGTTTGACGGCACAGCACGGCTTTCTCTCGGCCCCTGGGGCAGATAGGGACCCCAAATTACCAGGGCCTGCTCTACTCACACCCTAGAAACCGTGCGGTTTGATATCTCCAAGTTAAGTAGAATCTTTACTGGTGTCTCTTTGGGCCTGGTGGGGCTCCATGAAGCCTAAATCCTTGAGCTAGGGTTGGGATCTTTGGTCAGGCTCATCCCAGAGGGCTGATTTTCACAAATGTCATTCAGGGGGTGACAATGAGTGGATTCTGTGAGTTTGGTGTCGCTGGAGCGTTTCGTCTTGGCATGACAGGGGCAGGAAGGGGTGGAAAAATGACCAAAAATGAAACTTTGACACCTCATAACTCTGAGACGTTTGGTTTAATCTGGCCCAAATTTGCTATGCAGCTTCCTGTGGTAAGGTGCTACAAACCTGGAAGAGCCTATCTCTCAAAGACCTTCCATCTGTTAGTTGTTTTTGGACCGGTTATTAGGTTTGACGGCACAGCACGGCTTTCTCTCGGCCCCTGGGGCAGATAGGGACCCCAAATTACCAGGGCCTGCTCTACTCACACCCTAGAAACCGTGCGGTTTGATATCTCCAAGTTAAGTAGAATCTTTACTGGTGTCTCTTTGGGCCTGGTGGGGCTCCATGAAGCCTAAATCCTTGAGCTAGGGTTGGGATCTTTGGTCAGGCTCATCCCAGAGGGCTGATTTTCACAAATGTCATTCAGGGGGTGACAGTGAGTGGATTCTGTGAGTTTGGTGTCGCTGGAGCGTTTCGTCTTGGCATGACAGGGGCAGGAAGGGGTGGAAAAATGACCAAAAATGAAACTTTGACACCTCATAACTCTGAGACGTTTGGTTTAATCTGGCCCAAATTTGCTATGCAGCTTCCTGTGGTAAGGTGCTACAAACCTGGAAGAGCCTATCTCTCAAAGACCTTCCATCTGTTAGTTGTTTTTGGACCGGTTATTAGGTTTGACGGCACAGCACGGCTTTCTCTCGGCCCCTGGGGCAGATAGGGACCCCAAATTACCAGGGCCTGCTCTACTCACACCCTAGAAACCGTGCGGTTTGATATCTCCAAGTTAAGTAGAATCTTTACTGGTGTCTCTTTGGGCCTGGTGGGGCTCCATGAAGCCTAAATCCTTGAGCTAGGGTTGGGATCTTTGGTCAGGCTCATCCCAGAGGGCTGATTTTCACAAATGTCATTCAGGGGGTGACAGTGAGTGGATTCTGTGAGTTTGGTGTCGCTGGAGCGTTTCGTCTTGGCATGACAGGGGCAGGAAGGGGTGGAAAAATGACCAAAAATGAAACTTTGACACCTCATAACTCTGAGACGTTTGGTTTAATCTGGCCCAAATTTGCTATGCAGCTTCCTGTGGTAAGGTGCTACAAACCTGGAAGAGCCTATCTCTCAAAGACCTTCCATCTGTTAGTTGTTTTTGGACCGGTTATTAGGTTTGACGGCACAGCACGGCTTTCTCTCGGCCCCTGGGGCAGATAGGGACCCCAAATTACCAGGGCCTGCTCTACTCACACCCTAGAAACCGTGCGGTTTAATATCTCCAAGTTAAGTAGAATCTTTACTGGTGTCTCTTGGGGCCTGGTGGGGCTCCATGAAGCTTAAATCCTTGAGCTAGGGTTGGGATCTTTGGTCAGGCTCATCCCAGAGGGCTGATTTTCACAAATGTCATTCAGGGGGTGACAATGAGTGGATTCTGTGAGTTTGGTGTCGCTGGAGCGTTTCGTCTTGGCATGACAGGGGCAGGAAGGGGTGGAAAAATGACCAAAAATGAAACTTTGACACCTCATAACTCTGAGACGTTTGGTTTAATCTGGCCCAAATTTGCTATGCAGCTTCCTGTGGTAAGGTGCTACAAACCTGGAAGAGCCTATCTCTCAAAGACCTTCCATCTGTTAGTTGTTTTTGGACCGGTTATTAGGTTTGACGGCACAGCATGGCTTTCTCTCAGCCCCTGGGGCAGATAGGGACCCCAAATTACCAGGGCCTGCTCTACTCACACCCTAGAAACCGTGCGGTTTAATATCTCCAAGTTAAGTAGAATCTTTACTGGTGTCTCTTGGGGCCTGGTGGGGCTCCATGAAGCTTAAATCCTTGAGCTAGGGTTGGGATCTTTGGTCAGGCTCATCCCAGAGGGCTGATTTTCACAAATGTCATTCAGGGGGTGACAGTGAGTGGATTCTGTGAGTTTGGTGTCGCTGGAGCGTTTCGTCTTGGCATGACAGGGGCAGGAAGGGGTGGAAAAATGACCAAAAATGAAACTTTGACACCTCATAACTCTGGGACGTTTGGTTTAATCTGGCCCAAATTTGCTATGCAGCTTCCTGTGGTAAGGTGCTACAAACCTGGAAGAGCCTATCTCTCAAAGACCTTCCATCTGTTAGTTGTTTTTGGACCGGTTATTAGGTTTGACGGCACAGCACGGCTTTCTCTCAGCCCCTGGGGCAGATAGGGACCCCAAATTACCAGGGCCTGCTCTACTCACACCCTAGAAACCGTGCGGTTTGATATCTCCAAGTTAAGTAGAATCTTTACTGGTGTCTCTTTGGGCCTGGTGGGGCTCCATGAAGCCTAAATCCTTGAGCTAGGGTTGGGATCTTTGGTCAGGCTCATCCCAGAGGGCTGATTTTCACAAATGTCATTCAGGGGGTGACAATGAGTGGATTCTGTGAGTTTGGTGTCGCTGGAGCGTTTCGTTTTGGCATGACAGGGGCAGGAAGGGGTGGAAAAATGACCAAAAATGAGACTTTGACACCTCATAACTCTGAGACGTTTGGTTTAATCTGGCCCAAATTTGCTATGCAGCTTCCTGTGGTAAGGTGCTACAAACCTGGAAGAGCCTATCTCTCAAAGACCTTCCATCTGTTAGTTTTTTTTGGACCGGTTATTAGGTTTGACGGCACAGCACGGCTTTCTCTCGGCCCCTGGGGCAGATAGGGACCCCAAATTACCAGGGCCTGCTCTACTCACACCCTAGAAACTGTGCGGTTTAATATCTCCAAGTTAAGTAGAATCTTTACTGGTGTCTCTTTGGGCCTGGTGGGGCTCCATGAAGCCTAAATCCTTGAGCTAGGGTTGGGATCTTTGGTCAGGCTCATCCCAGAGGGCTGATTTTCACAAATGTCATTCGGGGGGTGACAATGAGTGGATTCTGTGAGTTTGGTGTCGCTGGAGCATTTCGTCTTGGCATGACAGGGGCAGGAAGGGGTGGAAATCTTTAACTTGAAGACATTTAACTTGGTCAGATAAAAGATGCAGTTGCTCACCCAGAGAAGCCATTACTGTCTGCTGCCTGTCTGCCATGGCCAAAAGATCCAGACAGTATTGTGCAAGTTGCTCCTGCTGAGCAACTTGCACAAATGTTACACACAAATGTTACACAAGTTTCTAAACTTACATTTAAACCAGCTTCAGACCACAGTTTGAAAGGTGCACCAAAAAAACATGATTTACAGCAGCGATTTGCTCACACTTAATGAACGTGTCTGTAAGGTTTGTGGACAGAAGGGCTGAATGATATGGGAAAAAGCATTGATAAAATAGAAATCATATTGATATCGATTATCAACAAATTTAAAAATGCAGCCCTGGCAATTTTATGCTGCTGCTTAGCAACCACTTTTTCGCCGCTGTCAATGATTTATCTCAATATTGTCAAAAGGGGACGCTCTGTTAGTGTTGTCGCCAACATGTATTTTGATACTTTTCAATACCTTTTCAAATAAACACAATTTCATTACTGGCTTTATTTTAAGAATCTTAGAAAAATAACATCAGTAAATAAAATACCACAAAGACAAGCTTTTTTTTAATGCACACAATTTTAAAATAAATTAAATGATTCAAAACACTAACATTTTCTTTCAGTGAAAAGAAATAGAATAGTCAGTGTGAATAAATAAAAAGTATTAAGTTAGAACAATGACAACAAATACAATTTGAAATTAAAATAAGCTAGCAACGGTTTTCCCCAAACCAGGCCCGCAGTGGCTAATCGGGAGGACTGGGACAATTCCCAGTGAGCCGGTCGGATATTTGGGCCGCTGTTCCCTTTTTTTTTTTTTTTGGGCTGCAGATCATTCGTGACACTGTAGTGAGTCACGAATGTTACACTGCTACCGCTATCTGTTGGCTGCCTCTGGCAACTCTTTTTTTTTTTTTTTTGATGCACCTTGACGTAACACGTCAGTACTCTCTGTCAATGGAGTTTGAAAGGCGGAGAGTAGAAAGGGCAAGGGTGCAATGGCGGAGAAAGCTAGAATTAAAGAAGAAAGCTCTGAAAACAGATGCTGCTAAATGTGCAAAAAATGGCAGCTTTTTCAATAAAATTAGCTCGCGGCTTGAAATGTCAAATGAAGTGAAGGTCATTTGACACGCTGCACAAAGACCCTCAGATCAACTTGGAGCCACGGGGAGAGAAAAAGCAAACCAACAGGGAGGTCAGAGCAAAGACAGAGAAAAGAAGGAGGAGCAGCAGGAATCTCCTGTAGTCACATATATTTAGATCATTGTTAGAAATGTTTCCTTTGCTGTACTTCTAAGGAAAGCCCGTCATTTTGTCATCTTTAGGGCTTTTTTCTGACCTTTGCAGTGGGTGTTTGGTCACCTGGTGTCAGGCTGCAGTTCTCTATCTGTTCCTGCATCTCCTTTTCCTTTTCTGCCATCTTCAGAGCAAACTCCACTTCAGCCGCCAGCTGCTCATCTCCAGCGAAGATCTCCTTCACATTGTTACGGTAGTCCTGCATCGTCACCTGATGGACAACATGGAATGTATCACCAACTCATCTCTGCAGGTTCTCCCAACTTCATGACCACCAATAAACTGCATTTAGATTTATTTTTTTTATTTTTTTTTAAAGCTTGGCTTTATGTTCTTCTTTAGATGAGAAGACGAAGAAGGACACTGAAGCATCAGATCGAATCTGGTACGCGTACCTGGAGGTAGGCCATAAGGTCTTTGAGGACAGGAGATCGTTTCTGCTCCAGAAGGTTCTTTAGGCTGATGATCAGAGGAATTGTGTTTTCTATGAAGGCCTTCTTCTGGACCTGTGGATGAGAGCAGCAGACAGAAACTGATGCAGAGCAACACTTGTTCCCACAGCTGGGATGTAGCAGCAGGACAGCAGAAGGTTCTAAAGAGAAGTGCTCTGACCTGTGACAACACCTTCTTCTGTGCCACTTGCAGGACAGCCTTGGTCATGGTGGCCACCATCTCCTCCTCTGGCTCCTCGCCTACAGCTCCCCCTACTGGTGCTGACACTGCCTGCAGCTTAAAGCTTGTTACTCCACATTACTCCAGACTTTTTGAATTGAGAAAGCTTCCGGGAGAGAAAACGAAACGTCTTCAACTACGGAAAACAAGTCCAGTTGCTTTGTTTTTTTACTTTTTTTTGGAATGATGACCTGGATGACTGAGAATCTTCACCAGCATTTTGAACTTTACCTGTAAACCACTGTGCAAGTTACTTACCAAGTCATTGATTTTTGTAACATTGTGGCGCATAATGTAATGTTATATAGTTTAAACAAGCCATGAGCCCACAAGTTTTGAATGGACATATAGGATTACTCATTACATGAATATTATAATTAATATAATGAAGAGTTTGATTGCTGTTCTGTATGAATAGTGCCTTGAGATGTTAGATGATTCAGCTCTACATGTATATATGTTATCAGATGGCTTCGTAACAAGGGGTGATTTCATTTGTCCTGAGGATTAAGACCATTTTCAAAATAGGGTGAGCAATATAGACTTTAAATTTTATGACAATATATTTTGGCAATGTTGTGATAATGATAAAAGTTATGATAAAAAAGTACTTACAGCTTCTTGAAGTCTTTTTCAGGACTGTGAGGCTGTGATTGCTCGTTAATTATTGCCCAATAAGCACTAATACCGTCCTTGAGAACATTTAAACATGTAACATATGCTAAAACAAATTAAATCAAAATCAAAATATGTTTCATCAGGACTCTAGTAACATTAAAAAGTGTGATTTTCTTAACCAAACTGCACACAGTAACTGCATTTAATTAGATATCTTTAATTTATTGATATTTATTACTGCTCTCAATAAACCAGCAGTGCAGGAAATAGCAAAAATAACAATCATGACAATAGTGGCAGTTTTTGGGTTTTTCAGACACCACTGGTAGTAGCATATGTCAAGATAAATCAAATTCTTCACAATAAGGAATTTTTTTTAAATAACGATAAAGGCCCAGCCCTATTTCAAAATGTGATTTAGTGTCACAAGCAGAGCCAGTAGTGATGAGGGGATTGCTCCTGTTCGTATGGAAGAAAAAGGTGAGCTGTTGTAACAGAGTGTGAACAAATAAACATTACTTCTATTATAACTGCTTTCTATACCCAAACGATATCAGTGATATCAGTATATATTTTTTTATAATTTTTTTTTTAACAATCAGAAGAAAAGAAGCTTGGAAGAGCGCATTTCCTGCGGATTGAATTTGAAAGGTTTAATGACGGCATATGAACTCTTGTAGTTCAAAGGTCAGTACAGAAGAAACAAGAAAAAAGTCAAAGTTTGCCCAAACAAATTTGTTGTCAGAATTTGACTCAGGGTAAAGGCTTCTGAGCTTTCTGAAATGGACAAGCCAGGAATGCAGGAATTAACCCCATAAATTACTCTGAATATCCACTAACCCAGCTTTCTGAAACAGGGCCCTGCTGCATGTCAGCTGTTTGTGTGGCTGTGTGGGATCTGCTTATCTGACGCCTTAAGTGCTGTTTTTCAAACAATTTCTACTTTTGCGCTTCATAAATTTGGTTGGTTTTTGAGCGCTACACCTGCTGTTTGTTTCTGGAGCGCTGTTGCTCCGCTGGTGTTATCAGCTGCAGTTGGAGTCCTTTGCAGCACAAGGCTTCTGCTGGTATACCGAACAATCCTACTCTCAGTTCTGAACGATTTCTTTGTGCTGCTCGAGGTCCAGTGACCTGCAGCATTTAGCATTCCCTGGTACAACACAACTGAATCAAATGGCTGAATTAGATTCTCATTATGCAGTCAGGTTCTCCAGTCTTGCTAATGACCTGATTGACTTGTTTGCATTGTCTCGAGTTAGTTGCCTCTTAGTCACTCCACATGCCTGTGGCGCCTAACAGCCCCATTTACACTACCCTTGTTAAACCGAGCCGAGCCGAGACCAGTCCAAGCTTGGATCAGTTAACCAAGCCGAGACGACCGTTTACGCACCACACTATCCCGGTTCCTTGGTTGCTCCTCGCCTCCTAGTGACAATCTGCGGTACTGCTGCTCTCTGGGATTGAAGGCGGGACCGAGCAAATCAAAATGGCGGCGCCAATAACATTCAGGATGTTATGGTTAGACAGAGTAGGCTTTTGGGACGTGGATAAGACAAACAAACGTCTAATAAGGATTTACAGATGCAGGAAACAACGACAGACACTGAGGTTTATCACACTGCTAAGCAGAATCATCTCTGGAAATCGTGTGGCACGGTAAGGAAGCTAGTATTATTATGAATGTCTGAAATTTGTCTGGATGGAGTGTGAATCGGGACGTGCAGCCAGACACGCCAGAAAAACCGCAGACAGTCAGCTGACTGTAAGGGGATGACGCGGTCTGCTCATGCGCTCTTCGTTATCAGATAACCGAGACAGAAAAAACCAGTCCGAGACCTACTCAGGAACTGGGGTCCGTTCTTCGTACGTCGCTAACTCAGTTAGCAGGATTTCATTGTTGACGATTTGGCATGATCTTGGATCGTTTGGTTCTTCGAAAGACTTCCTGCACTTGTTGTCATAGCAACATGTGCGCCAGCTTAAGCCTGCTCGAGAGCAGGCTTATTTCATGTAAACAAGATTAGATCACAGCTTTATAAGGGGAGGAGATGGGGAAGTCTGTCGTAGTCATGTCCATTTTCCCCACTGCAACCTGTTGCGGAAGGTGCACGAATAATTTGCAGAGCTTTTCGAATTAATCGCGTATTGCGCAATAGACAGGATCCTTTAGTGCAGCGCAACAGTATAACTGTAGAGAGATTTTTCTTTGTGGCTGTTATAAACAGACTAACGCATCATTTAACAATGGCTTTTAAAGAGGAAAAAGTGGTGTTAGAGCCATAAATCTAAAATATTGAAGTTATTTGTATGATGGTTTGCTTTTTATTTTTATCCTATAGTAAGAAGATTTGTTCAGGCCATTTTATTGTGAAGTTTAGTTTACTTTGAAAGGCTTGCTTCCTGTCGAGCCGTATATTGTATTAGAAAAAACTATGGATGTATTATCTAAACACGGAGCAATACAGTTTTACCGTGTAAACTGTGGATGACTTGGAAAAGGAAAAACTTCATTTTTTATGGATAAAGATTTTTTTTGTTAAAATTCCCAGTTTGCATGCGTCCTTTACTTCCCGTGTCTAAGGAATGACACTGAAATTTGGATCTCTTGACATAACAAGTGCCTTTTTAAAATAAAGTGTAATAATTAAAGGCTACCATTTTGTAGAATATTCTTGTATTTCCCTTTTACTTGTCCCCATGTTCTAGTGGGTCCCGTGGAGGCTCTGATATAAAAGAACAACGTAAATATGAGATTATTAAAATGCAAAGATTCATACTGTAGAAAGTGATAGAAACATCTACGATGAACATTATTTACGCATTAATTTGTCTGCTGCTTTTTGCCAGCCCTCTCTCCTCGCTTTAACACATTTTTTGGTGTTTTAATTAATGACTCAAATTCGGCGTAACCTTCCATTTAAACCTCGTGTTCTGCTTGGGATAAAAACTGTGCGCGTTCTTTGTCCATGCTGAACAGCCAATAGCAGCGTTGCTGATCATTGTTTCTACTATCGATACATTTCCCCTTTTAAACAAACGCATGAACGCGCAGTTGTCTCAGATAACCCAATCCAGCCATACTAATCATAAACAACAGGTGTGTTGGAAGAACCCAATTAGCCGGATCAGGATTAGCCGGATGAAATCATCCTGGATGTCTCATTTGATCTTGGATGTTTTAAGCAACGTACGAAGAACGGACCCCTGGTCTGCATTTAGCTCGGTCTGGTTATGTCTAGCGCGGTCCAGTTCAGTCTGCTGACCGTTTACACTCGAGAGTTATCTGGGTTACCGAGCTCGGACTGGTCTCGGCTCGGTTAAAAAAGTGTAGTGTAAACGGGCCTAACGTTGTGGCTAGTGATTAGCTCATCTCCTGAGCAGTCGCCATCTTGAGCTTGAAGATCTCTGTAGCTGATGTGGCTTTCAGTGGGCCTGGTGCTTTGTAGGACTATCACATTATTCCAAATATTAGCCAGATCCATCTCAATGCTGTTTTACGTCATTTGCTACTGTTTTGAGGGCGATTATTAATTGCTTAATTGAGTGGAGCTTATTTAAGTTAGAAAATTACCTAAATGGTTTCTATGCCCAAGTTTCATTATTTTGCTGTTGTTTTTATTTTCCTCCTATGTTCTGTTTGATTCAGTAGTTAGTATTCAAGTAGTAATAGTATTAAACAGTATAATTGTTGTAACAGGGAATTATAGATTTAATAAACTACTTTAATTGTGGTCATCTGTGTTTTTTACATCAGTGATTAATTTGTCTCTAAGAGTTTAAAAATCTCCCCTTTTGAGTTAACAACACAAATGTATATATATATATACAGGGGTTGGACAATGAAACTGAAACACCTCTCATTTTAGTGTGGGAGGTTTCATGGCTAAATTGGACCAGCCTGGTGGCCAATCTTCATTAATTGCACATTGAACCAATAAGAGCAGAGTGTGAAGGTCCAATTAGCAGGGTAAGAGCACAGTTTTGCTCAAAATATTGCAATGCACACAACATTATGGGTGACATACCAGAGTTCAAAAGAGGACAAATTGTTGGTGCACATCTTGCTGGCGCATCTGTGACCAAGACAGCAAGTCTTTATGATGTATCAAGAGCCACAGTATCCAGGGTAATGTCAGCATACCACCAAGAAGGACGAACCACATCCAACAGGATTAACTGTGGACGCAAGAGGAAGCTGTCTGAAAGGGATGTTCGGGTGCTAACCCGGATTGTATCCAAAAAACATAAAACCACGGCTCCCCAAATCACGGCAGAATTAAATGTGCACCTCAACTCTCCTGTTTCCACCAAAACTGTCCATCTGGAGCTCCACAGGGTCAATATCCACGGCCGGGCTGCTATAGCCAAACCTTTGGTCACTCGTGCCAATGACAAACGTCAGTTTCAATGGTGCAAGGAGCGCAAATCTTGGGCTGTGGACAATTTGAAACATGTATTGTTCTCTGATGAGTCCACCTTTACTGTTTTCCCCACATCCGGGAGAGTTACGGTGTGGAGAAGCCCCAAAGAAGCGTACCACCCAGACTGTTGCATGCCCAGAGTGAAGCATGGAGGTGGATCAGTGATGGTTTGGGCTGCCATATCATGGCATTCCCTTGGCCCCATACTTGTGCTAGATGGGCGCGTCACTGCCAAGGACTACCGAACCATTCTGGAGGACCATGTGCATCCAATGGTTCAAACATTGTATACTGAAGGAGGTGCCGTGTATCAGGATGACAATGCACCAATACACACAGCAAGACTGGTAAAAGATTGGTTTGATGAACATGAAAGTGAAGTTGAACATCTCCCATGGCCTGCACAGTCACCAGATCTAAAGATTATTGAGCCACTTTGGGTGTTTTGGAGGAGCGAGTCAGGAAACATTTTCCTCCACCAGCATCACGTCGTGACCTGGCCACTATCCTGCAAGAAGAATGGCTTAAAATCCCTCTGACCACTGTGCAGGACTTGTATATGTCATTCCCAAGATGAATTGACGCTGTATTGGCCGCAAAAGGAGGCCCTACTAATAAATAATTGTGGTCTAAAACCAGGTGTTTCAGTTTCATTGTCCAACCCATGTAGTTTGTTCCATACATCAACCCCAAAAAAAGAAATACAATGTTGTTTTACATTTGTTCTTGCTTTTGGTTTACTGAACATTTTATACCCTCTAAGATCATAAGCACTGTTCCCGATCAAAAACAGAACCTGCATGTGTACTGGCAACAAATTATTATTTACTTTGTACATGAATTGAGCAGTTTTAAAGTCAATCAAATCTTTAAATTTGAGTGTTTTTAAATTAACAAAACGTTAGTGTGCATGCTCTCTATCATCTGCTTTGTTGACAATTCGAATAGCCCTATTTTGAATTATATGGGTTTAAATTAGTTTTATAGTTGTTTCCCCACACTTCAATACAGTACATCAGGTAAGGCAAAACTAATGAACAGTACAAGAGATATAATGTTTTTTTTATTTAAAAGGTCTTCAAATTTATATAACACTGCCAATGTTTTAGACAACTTTGATCTGATATAGTCAATATGGGGTTTCCAACTTATTTTCTATTGTTACCCCAAGAAATTTTACATAACTTACTCTTTCAATATGTCATTTATTTTCAGTTTTTTGTGCACATTAATAGCATGAATGAATATTGAACGTGAATGTTATACATTTAGTTTTCTTTAGATTTAAGGTTCATTTGTTTGAATCAAACCAACACTTTAGTATATTTAATTATTTTTCTATTGTCTCCATTAGGGTTTTTAAATCTTTACCAGAACTAAGGATATTAGTATCATCTGCAAAATAATATAAAATGTAATATTTTTGAGACTAAACATATATCATTAATATAAAGGATAAATAATGAATGACTCAACACTGACCCCTGCGGGAGACCAGGGGTCATTGTCAGTAACTGTGAATCAGTATTTTTAATGTGGACATACTGTGATCTATTCTCTAAATAACTCTTTATCCAAGAAAGAGCCACACCCCTAATTCCATATCTACAATCTTTTTAAGTAATAATTCATGATTAACAGTATCATTAGCTTTAGTAATGTCTAAGAACACTCCTACAGTGTATTGTTTATTAGCAATAGCATCAGATATTTTTTCCACAAGATCAACAAGTGCCAGAGCAGTGGACCAATCAGGTCTGAACCCGTATTGCTGTTCACAGAAAATAGAATGTTTTAGAGTAAAATTATAGAATCTTTTATGAAATATTTTTTTTCAATATTTTTGAAAATTGAGATAAAAGGGAGATCGGCCTGTATTAGAAAAGTCATCAAAAAAGTCTTCATCTTTTTTGGAAACCTGCCTAACTGCAAGGACTGGTTACAAATGTGTGCAAGTGTTTGGCAATATACTCAATGATTTATTTTAATACTGACATATCCAATCCATTCCAGTCTTCTGATTTTTTACTTTTAATTATTTTTTTAACAATTGTAATAATTACATTTTCAGTTGTACCCTGTAAAAATATAGCTTTATCTAGATTTGTTATTTTACCTATGATATCATCGATATGGTTAGAATTTATCCCCTTTGCCAAGTTATCAGAATCAGAATTAGAAATACTTTAATAATCCCAGAGGGAAATAAATAATCCCACAGGGAAATTAGGCCCAATATCAGCAAAGTATTTATTGATTTTACACTCTTTTGTTAAAAAATAATGAGGAAAACTAGAACTGCTACCCTTTTTAATTATGTGATTTAGTACACGCCAAGTGTTTTTGATATTTGATTTATTTTCTTCCAGAATTTGCTATAATAATTTATTTTACTAGATCTCATAATGCTTATTCATTTATTTTTATAGGTTAGGTATGTTTGTTCTACTTCCTGAGTTCTATTTTTCAAGAAGTCTTTATACAGCTTATTTTTCTTTGTACAAGCTTTTAGAATACGGTACCCTTGGTTAGCCATGGCCTTTTGGCATATTTATTTCTCTTTATCTTATGGACTAGGGGCAACTTTTTTTGTACAGGGTAATGATAGTATTTAAAAAAAATATTGTATGCCATGTGTACATCTTCTCCATAAACCTCATCCCAACTTTGTTTAATTAAATCAACTTTAAATAAGTTTATTGCCACGAGTTTTTTGTCTTGAAACTACTACAGTTTTGCTTTTGGTGACTTTTGTACTATTGTAAAAACAGGTAAATGGTCAGATATGTCAGCAATTAAAAGCAATGTTGCACTATGTCTTGTTATTCCAGTTGATTGATGGATACAATCCTAAACTAAACATGAAATTAATGAACTCTGTATTACCATTTTGCATTTCAGGATTCAACAAATTAATGTTAAAATCTCCACAAACAAAATACATTTTTTGTTGTTTATGCCATCATACATTTCAGTTATGTTTTCCCTGAACTTTTCAACACAGAATCCTGGTTTTCTGTATATACAGCTGATTATTACAATTATTTGACTTTTCCGTCTCAATCTCCACAGTAACACACTTCACAGTTGCATTAATAGAAAATAACATGTTGCTCACCAATTTACTTGTAAGGTTTTTCTCAATATATAAGGTGAAACCCCCACCTTTTTGACAATTTCTACTTCTAAAGAACATATATCTTTGAATTTGAAACATAGAAGATTGTTCTTCATGAAGCCAAGTCTCAGAGATTGCTATTGCAAAAAAAAAAATAATTGTTTGTCTCAACCAGAGAATAATCTTAGAGAAATTTGAATTTAAACTTCTACAATTAAAATGCATAACAGATACTTTATTTTTTGTCATCACACTGCTCTCAAACTGGTCTTCAGTATAATATTCACAATGAGTATGTACTCCAGTGTAAAAGTTATTCTCTGGATCAATATCATTTTGCATATCCAGTTGTCTATACTCTGGGTAGTCAAACATTTGCAAATGTAGGCTTTCAAAACATTAATTAACAGTTTCTGTTCTTACTGTCTTAGTAGTTGAGGAGTTTGGTTCATCCAAATTTGTTGTCTTATTTTTTGTCATCCATATATGATGTGGGTTGTGTGCATCATGTCATCCTTGTTAATTCCCATGAGGTGTCATTTATATTGTTCAAGTTCTGTGATATCTTTAACAACTATCAGCTTTGCTTGTTCTGGGATTCCATTCAGCTTTAGCAATACTATAATAAAAATGGCCGCCTGACATCACATCCTGTGACATCTCTGTGCGGTGAGGAACTGCGCTTTACAAGCTAATTCAATAGGAACTGTTGTACACAGCTGTGATCAACAACAATTATTTTGGATTTCCAGAGGACTTCACAATATTTTGGCATGAAAACGGGTATTTATTTACAAGGGGACAGATAGGGCATTGGGACTTGCTCTACAGCCTGACGTCACAAACTTGGAGGTGGCAGTACTGTTCTTGAACAACATGGATGCCTACACTAAAGGACATTCAAATGAAAATTAATCTTAATTAAAAAAAAAAAAACGTATCATTTATTGAAAAGTATGTAATAATTTTATATTTAAAGTACTTTCAGCAGTTTGAATTCTGATTTTGACTGGAGAGCTAAGTCACTTGATATGGATCGGTTCATCCAGCTTTTTTCTAGCAATCATCAAAACAGGAGAATCAATCTGTTTTAAATAAAAAATTAATTACTTGCTTGTTCAATAGCTCAAATATTTAGCCTCATAGCATAACTGCCTAAGCCATATTTTGGCTTCATGTTGCAATGTCAATAAAAATATGCTCTTCTTCTTCCTATTATTTTCGTCTTGCTTTTCAAAAACTTTCAAATATGAGGCTGTGTGAGATAGATAAATAATTTACTTTTATTTAATAGTTCATAAGTAAGAAAGGTAAATCCATAACCTGTTTATTAAATATTTCATACGGAAGCACTGTATCAGCAAAAATGTCTTGGTTACTGCAAGACTTAAGAAAATAATTTTTTTTATTGGTTCATGCCACAATGTGATGTGTTTTTTGTGACTAATATCTGTTTTTGAACTTTAAATAAAGCACATTTGTGTGAACAAGGATTTGACTAGATTATTTTATGTACACAGGTACATTACCATCAGCTATTTTGTAAAGCTGCTCATTCCTGTTAAGTGTTATGAAGCAAGAAGGGGTTGGGTTGTGTACTGGGTATAGTTTGTAAAGGGTTTTCTATTCTTGGCCACGCCTCGCTAGCTTTGTGCCCCATGTTGGCCACCCCAGTACAATATTCTGGCTACGCCCCTGCAGAGGGACGGCGTGCAGCAGAGTTACTCACTGAGCGCGGTCCCTGTCGGGGCCCCTGTCTGCTGTGTCCCCGGGGGCTCCTGCAGCTGCTGGCTCTGTCTGGGAGGAAAAGGAGCCTCTTGTTTTCACCCGACCTCAGCTTCAGCAGCTCGGCTTCATACCACACACTTTGCGGTCAGGGGCGGATTTAGGAGAATGGGGGCCCCTGGGCTGGAGTCAGGATGGGGGCCCCTGGGCTAGAGTCTATATATATATATATATATGCTCTCTGAAGGATTTTTTACAGCCCCCGGTTCTCAATAAAAGCAGAGGTGGGTGCAAATGAACAATTTTCATCTTCTAGACCAAGGTTTTTACAGAGAACATCGTGAAAAAAAAATGAACAAAATACAGATTTCCATTTATTAATGACACTTTTGCATTCAACTTCTTTGTAGAAACTCGAACCACAAACACGACTTACTGTTAAGGTTTGACAGAACGGACCCACACGCAACCACTCAGAAAAAACGGTTTCTTTTAATTAGAGCAGTAAAGGGTTTAAGTACAGCAGGGAGTACGGTTCTCCAGGGGAGAGGGCGCAGGAACAGTGGATGGAAAGCGCGGACCAGGGGGACTAACCCAGGCGACCCGGGAACGACTGACTCGAGACCCAGAGGAGGAGGGCACCGGCCGGCGAGCAACCAACTGGGAAGTGGATGGTGAGCCGCAGTGGCAGCGTCCGGGAGGGGAGAATCGGTCGCGAGCCCAGCTGGCTGAAGATCAGCAAGGTGAGTGAACCTGAAAGGAAACACAGAAAAGGGATTAGCGCAAGGGAGAAACACCAGGGAAATATTTTGTCGAGAAGCAGGGAGCTCTAGGAGAATCAGCGGCACCAGGATGAATGCAGCAGACGATCCAGTGTTGAGTGGTGAGATCGACCGGGTTTTTATCTTGCGTGTGATGAAGATGATGAGTCTCAGGTGTGAAGGTGGCAGAAGGCGGTGGCTTGGCGGAGGATGGTTCCAGAACGCAGGGAAGAGAACCGTAGGGAGGGGCGAGACATAGGGCCAAAGAAAATAACACAGAACATGCTGAGATAAACAGAAAGAAAACTGGACACTCACCCCTGCTGTGCTCCCACCGTAACACTTACATTTACTCAAACCAAATAAGAAAACAATACTCAACCCTGAAAAGTTTGAAACTTTGAGCCTGTCTTATAATGCAGACATGCACAATCTTTGTTTTGTATCTACTCTCATTTAAATTTTTACTTTCATTTAGCAGATAAACTTTAAAAAAGACCAAGTTTGTTTTCAAAATTATTTTACAGCCCCAAAGTTGTTTTAACATAATATTAACCCTCATGTCAAAAAGTTTGGACACCACTGCCCTAACCAGTAACACCAAGCCCTTTCAGTAATGAGTGAAAGGGTTATCAGACATTTAAGCCTTAGTCTGATATGAAATTTGAAAAGTTGTCCACTTTTCTGGATTTTTTTGCTGGAGGTTTCCCTTGACGCTCCTCCTCACCAATGCGTAAGATGCGTCAAAAGTGTACCAATAACAAGCAAGCATTCAAGATGGACGTTTGTCAGAACAAATGGCATTCTGCGAGCGAGTTATTTTTAGAACGTGACGTCATATCACGTGGTACAGGTAGGGCAAATATGCGTTTTCCTCCACTCTTTTGCTGTACGTTACCCTTGGTTTTACTCAGTAAAACGACTGCTTTTTCTAAGTCTAAGATGTCTCCTAACCATGGTTTTTAAACATTGTTGTTATGGAACGTGCAACAGCGACTCGAGGTACGCTGATAGGCCGCATATGAAGGATGTTAAAGCCGCAAGCGGCGTCGATCGGCCCTCGCAGCCAAGCGCCGCTGCGGTGCCGGCCGGCGGTACGCAGACCCCGCCCGCCGGCCGGCACCGCAGCAGTGCCGGCCGGCGGGCACTATCCATTCACAAACATAGAAAACATCCTTCGGGGCCCCCGAAATGCCAGGGCCCCGGGCTGCAGCCCCGGTAAGCCCCTGCTAAAATCCGGCCCAGAGTGTGCCCCTTCTCTTTTTCTGTTAATTATTGGCAGTGGGCAGACCAACTGTAATGGTGCTTTACCGCCACCATCTGGACTGCAGTGCGTACAGGAAATTAACAGAAAAGAATAAAATAAGATAAATTATAATACTATGAACCATACTAATATACTACATTTAGGTCTTAAGTCTGCAATGTTTTCTCAAAAGCCCCAGATCTTTTTTGAGTCTTGTTTTCCTATTATTTGAGTTTATAGATTATTCTCTACTATGATATGTGCAGACCGTACCAAAAAGGGCCCCTGGACGCCTTATTTACCCCCTTAACCCGGTCCGGTCCAAACTTGGGCCCTGCACGTGCGCGTTTGTGTGCAGGGGTTCGTTCCCTAAACTGCGCGCGTGGTGCACACAGTAATGGCGTTTTGACAGCAGCTCCCATTGGCTCATTCATCGTGGGAGGCAGAGCAGAGAAGTAAGAGATCAGGCTATCAAACAATCTAACGTTTATCTGGTTGGTAGTGGTCATGTCACACACTAAGTGTAAACATACCTGCACGAA
The DNA here is from genome assembly GCF_011125445.2 of Fundulus heteroclitus. Taxonomy (NCBI): domain Eukaryota; kingdom Metazoa; phylum Chordata; class Actinopteri; order Cyprinodontiformes; family Fundulidae; genus Fundulus; species Fundulus heteroclitus. The sequence goes on along the minus strand of NW_023396781.1, from coordinate 4,350,277 downwards.
GGATGACAGCGCTTTTGTCCCCATCCAGTTTATTACTTTTTTATAGTTTTTTCTAACTCTGGTCTCTGCTAGCATCCAGATGCTGTGTGATGTTGTTATGCAGGGAGCACAGATGTGTATTTCAGTCACGATGAATGAACGTGTTTAGTGAGAGAATGTTATAATATGGTGCCACTGAGTTTTATTTCGTACTTGACTAGATAAGCATTGGTTTATGACAAAAGTGCAGCGATGGGGCTGAGCCCAATAAATATATCTAACAATGAAACCGCATGGGGGTAATTCTTAGAATGAACTGAAAACCCTGCTAACTAAGCAGCCGGTTTTAAGGTTTTATGATCCAGCGAGACTCAACAAAATTTCATCAGATGCATCCCAGAGTGCACTTGGTGCAGTTCTGCTAGCAAAAACATGATGACTGGCAACATGTTGCATACGCTTCACGCTCAACGACTGAAGCAGAGACAATATATGCACAAACTGAGAAAGAGCTTCTCAGTATAACTTATGCCTGTGAAAGATTTCACCAGATTATTTCAGGACAAGCAATAACTGTGGAAACTGATCACAAGCCTCTGGTGTCATTGTTCAAAAAGCCACTAAATGTCTGTCCACTGGGAGTTCAAAGAATGCTGATCCGGCTGCAGCGCTACACTCTCAATGTTATGTATGGATGGAATCATCTACAGAGGGAACAAAATAGTACATCCTGAGAAAGGAGATGTTGGAGAAAGGAGATGAGAACGGAGATGTTGCAACAAATACACACAGGACATCTCGGAATAGAGAAATGTAAGAAAAGAGCCCTATGAAGTGATGTGTTGGCTGCGGATTAACCAGGATGTGGCAAATGACAAATCAAGCTGTGTAGTATGCCTCAAATATCAGGCAAGTAATCCGGCAGAACAATTGACACCACATCCAGTGCCGCTGGCAACAGCTGACGCTCTTCTGCTTTGGCCAAAGAGTCCTTGCTCAATAACGGTATTCAATGTAGCCAAGGGATGGAAACAGTCAATCGGTCCACAAACACAAACAAAAAATCCTTATGCATGACAAATGTAATAGCACTGTGCATTACGCCTTTGATAAGCTGTTCAATAAAGCCACTTTAAACAACAACAAAAAACATTTATCTGAAAGAAACAACATATTTTCAAATCAAATTCCACCAGTCACACTTCTAGAACCCAATTATCTTCAGTTGATTTATTAGGTTAAACACTTTAAATCGCTTAAACTTTTTGGAAGAAGGATTTAAGGAATCGGAACAGAGTTTCGAAAACTGAGACTTTATTGCCAAAAAAAACCAGCAAAGAAATAAGAATTTAAAACTTTCGATTTGTCCATCCATATTCTATACCCACGTATGTGTGCAGGGCCCAGAGGTTGCTGGGGCCTATCTCCTGCAGTCTTTGGGTGAGGAGCAAGGCACTCCTTGGTTGCCAGTTCATCACAGGGCTTGTTTAGATGTCTGTGTAAATATCACCAACTTCTATCACATTACAGTCCATTTTCTTTTCAAATCGTGATCCATTCATACTCTAATAAAAAACAAAAACTTCTTTATGCAGTAAATTCCAGCTTCAGGCTATTTAAGAGTACAGATTAGTGCTTTAAGAGCAGGACAGGGCGTGTCCATGTCAGCGGCTCAGGTGTATTCATGCTGAACACACCCTGTCTATTATCTCAGCGCAAACACTCAGATTTCCTGTGGGAGCAGACCATCTGTGGATTTTGGAACTTGATTCACAAAGCTTAGCTCACGTTATCAGGTAGGGAATCCAACCTTGTCACTTTGTTACTTTGTAAAATACAACTGGAAATAATTTTGTTCTCAACCAGAAGCTCTGAGCGCGTCCTTTCTTCTTGTCTGAGTCATGGAGCGTATGAAGTTGGTCCTGCAGTACTTCCAGTCCAACTCAGAGTCCATCTCTAATGGAATCTGCATCATCCTGGCTCTGGTCAGCGTCAAGCTCTACACCAGCTTTGACTTCAACTGCCCGTGCCTTCCTCAGTACAACAAACTGTACTCTCTAGGAGTGATGATAGTCCCACCCATCATTCTCTTCTTTTTGGGGGTCCTCGTCAATCGACATACAGGCGTCATGATGGACGAGTGGACGAGACCAGTTGGGAATCGATCCAAAAATCCTGCTGTTGTTAAGTGAGTAAAATATTTCCTCAATAAAACCAGGTAATGAGAAAACACAGCTATACACAGCTATGGACGGCTTAGATTCATTACAGACAGAGAGATATGTTGTTATCATTTACTTAGTTTGATTAATCTGGCTTTGCAGCTGGTGGAACCCAACATAACATGAATAATCGCAGTGCTTTTTAATACAGGGATATTGTGTTCTGATCTGAACAATCATGGAGTGAGTGCTGATCTTACAGCTGTGAACAGTTGCCGACACCCTCCACAAGTAGGGGAAGCCCCATTAGCTGTTAAGTGCTGTATTCAAGCATTTTAATAGAAAGTTGAGTGGAAAGAAAAAAATTATAGAGAAATGATTTTCACACTTAATAAACTCCCCTCTGTGAAATGTTTCAGTTTTGTTAGCTTTTTTCTCAGTGGTTGCCATTGCACCATGAAAAACAACAACAATTAGCTGGCTCATTTAAGTCCATATTAACATACAGGAGGTGCTTTGCAATGACCATTTATGGTTGAGGGCTGAGAATGAGGAGGAGCCATTCAGGTACAGCTGTGGTCTGTAAAGGAAAATTGCGCGCTGGTGTGCGTGCGCATGGTTTTATAAATCGGAATTATTTTTGCTGTATGCCTTTTTTTTTGCCATACACACACGTTTAGTATGGATTCTATGCAAAGTTTTATAAATGAGACTTCAAAACTGTTTTGACTTCAATTCCCCCCCTGACAGGTCCTTTGGACCTGTCTGCCTCCTGCTGCCTGCCTTCTCCATGTATGACCCTAGCTTGTCTCATAGATTTTCCCTCCAGCATTCTGCTCCATCTGCTTTATGGACTGGACAACAAAGGCAGAGATGGGCAAATGCCTCTTATCCACATGGAAGATCAACAAGTCATGTAATCTGTGAAAGAGTAAATAGCGTTACTTACAAGTGCTGAAACCTGAGTTCCTTTAAATCAAGGTTAATACCCTCTTTGTTTAGATTTTTTTATGTTAATGTTACCTGCTGCTACTATTCCACTTTTCTTTGGTCTGTTCATTTGAATTGTCTTGTTACTGAAATATGCTATACATATAAACTTGCCTTGCCTTGCGCTCTTTTCTCTCTGGACAGTTTAATGAGGTGTGCTTATAGGTCATATCATGCAAAGGATTATGGGATTTCATATGGCTCCTTAGCACCATTAAGTGACATTGTAAGCTTCATATGCCAATGAAACTATGATAGGAAGCATACAGGCTGCTACAGACCTGATTCCCTACTTATCATGCTGACACATTTGTGCTTTGGCGAAAGAGTCCTCACCAATTAGACCTTTTCAGATGCTGCCAGAGTCCTGTTGCTAAACCCTTTCTGAATATTTTCAAAACACCTTGACTGCTTTCTATTTATTGGGGCTAGCCCAACTTTGGTCTAAATGAGGAAATTAGTCTGGTTGATCCAGGAGAGGTTGGAGGAGATGTGAATGCACAGGATCTTTATGCTTTCCCCATGTTCCACCACCTCCCCCTGTATGCAGAGAGGAGCGTGTTTAGTCTTCATGGACCTTCTGTAGTCCACTATGACCTCGTTGGTCTTGCTGGTGTTCAGGATGAGATTGTTCCTGGAGCACCACTGTGTCAGATTGCGGACCTCATCTTTCTAGTAGGTCTCATCGCTGTTGGAAATGAGACCCACCACAATGGTTTTCATCAGCAAACTTCACCACCATGTTTTTGGGGTAGATAGCAGAGCAGTCGTGAGAGAAGAAGGTGAAGAGAGCAGGGCTGAAGACGCAACCCTGTAGGGATTCTGCATATGAGTCAGAGCTGAGTACAGTGCTAGCAAGAGCATCCTCTGCTGAACGAATCTCCCTGTAGGCGAACTGCAGGCTGTCCAGGCCAACAGGGATGGCGTCCTGTACTTCAGGAGGATCCTCTCAAAGCACTTCATGATGACAGGAGTCAGAGCAACATGATGCTCATTGTGGCAGGGAATGGTTGATTTTTTTGGGGGGAACAGGCACTATGATGGAGGAATTCAGGCAGGCAGGGACCATGGACAGCCGTAGGGAGAGGTTGAAGAGGGCCAGAAAAACACCCCTGGCAGTTGGCCAGCACATGTTTTTAGTGTTGGACTATCACAGATTTAGACTGGTTTGTGAACAATATTTGAGGGAAATCATGATATTGTGTATGTGGAAATAGTTTTAGATCTTTGAGTTCATCTCATAAAAAATGGGAGGAAAACCAAAATTGTTGCGTTTATATTTTTGTTGAGTGTATATTGTCTCTGGTTGGACATTTTATGAATTTGTGGAATTTGGGGAGCACAGTTTTTAATTCAACATTAATTAAAGTCTCCAGCTACAATCACAGCTGCTTCTGGATTACTGTTGATAACAATAGAGTTGCTCCAGGGCTAATTTAGCGTTAGCTTCAGGAATGTATGAATGTATGCTGAAATAATAATCACAGAGCTGAACTCTCTAGCTAGTTCATAGGTCTGCACATAACTGCATTAATTTCCAGATTGGGGGAGCAGAAGGTTTTTCAGCTGTGCACCTAGAGTTGTGGACGTACATTATTACCAAGTGTCCACCTTCGCTTCTCTCTGCTACTCCGGTCTGGTGGGCTTTGAACAGAGAGCGGCACGTTAGCTGCTCTGCGGTGTCGGGCACGTTCTCGTTAAGCCATTTCTCCGTGAAGAGCACTACACGGCTGTCCGTCTTACATGAAGCGATCCTCAGCCAAATCTCGTCCAATTTGTTGCCGAGTGATTGAATGTTAGCCAGGAGGAGGCAGAGCTGGTCAATGTGGATTAGCTTTTAGCCTGGTGCCCAGGCCTCCACAGCAATTTAAGATGAAAGCAAAGGTTGCATTTCATTTGAAAGTCAAGATCCCAAAGTCTGGAGGTAGAGTGGAGAGGTCCAGAACACACGCTGCTGGAGGTCCAAAGCAAGGTTTCCTGTCAGGCATGATTTGGGGCACCATGTTAGTTGTTGGTGTTGGACCACAGGACCAAAATCAGAGCAGCCAACTACCAGCACCTTTTAGAGGACGTCATTCTTCCTTCTGCTGATTAAAACTTCTGAAGATGCTGATGTCATTTTTTTTTATTAGGGCTCGGTACCAGCCCACACTGCCAAAGGTACCAGTACCTGCTTTGATCACCATGGTAACACCAGCAAACTGGACTGACCCAAACCCCATAGAAAAACTATGGGGTGTTAAGAGGAAAAAGAGTGACATTGGAATCAACAATGCAGATACAACCTATTGAGATCCACCTGTAATTCACATCCCATTGTTACCAAATTTTGTAAACATAGAGAAAAAGCTGTCATTTCTTAATTTCATTCAATTTAATTTTCCCCACCATTTAGACAGAACACAGTTCTGACCATGTTCTTTACACTGAATGTATATTTAATCAACAAAAGGGTTTCACTTCCAGCAATAATAGTTCCAACATCTTCCGGCAGATACCTGTTTTCTGCCATGCTCCAGAGGGCCCTGCTCGCTCCGATGGTCTGGATTCTGGTCACTTTGTTGGATGGCAAAATTTTCATCTGTGCTTTCAGTGCAACTGTAGACCCTGGGCTTTTCTCAGGTAAACAGGAACCCAAAAGATATCTCCCTTCAGGCTGTACAGTTACTTGGACACTATCCCTGTTGTATAACGTCACATGTTTTCTTAGGTGTGCCCAACAACACAGGTCTGGATATAATTAAAATCATGGCCAAGGTGCCCTGCAAAGAGGATGTTATTTTCCGGAACAGCTCTTTCCGCAAAGCAGTCTCCCGATATGTTCGCTGTTATTCTCAGGTAGGCTCAGTTAAAAACACCTTCTTTTAACACTTTTCGCTCACTCTCCACATCTGGTCAGGCGATGCTTTGAAATTGACTTTAAAACTATTAATGCATAATTCCTGCCCAACATATGATTTTGAGAAAATCTATTTGTCTCCATACAGATTTATTCTTTATTTGTTTTTTTCTTTCTTTTTTGTCTCATTTAAATGTTTATGATCATGAAACAAGCGTGAAGAGCAGACAAAGATAACTTGAATAAACACAAAATTCTAGGTTCCCCAGTGAGTAGATTGTTGCCTTGAAGCTACAATGTCCTGGGTTTGAATCCCTGCCTGGTCTGTTTCTGCATGGTCTCCCTGTGCATGTGTGGGTTCTCTATGGGGGCCCCGGCTTCCTCCCCCAGTCCAAAAACATGACTGTATGGTTGATTGGTCTCTCTTGTGAGTGTGTACGTATGTCGTTCTCTCTCCTGGGTGTCTCTGTGCTGCCCTGTGATGGAATGACGACCTGTCCAGGGTGTACCCCGCCTTTCGCCCAATGACTGCAGGCGATAAGCACCAGCTCCCCCGAGAACCTTGAACAACAAGGGGGTATAGATAACAGATGGATGTTTCGTTTCAATCGATGGTTTTATTTATTAAGAGAAGAAATGTTATCCAAGAAACTTGACCCTATGTGAAAAAGTAATCACACCCCTTGTCAAATCATAACTTAGCTGCGATTGATCAAATTTTTTGGAGACGTGAGTTCTGTTTTACTAGCATACTTGGACCTCTAGACCTGGACAATAAGGAAACGACTTAACTGCTCCTATCTGACAACATGAAGTGGGGTGAAAGATCTCAAAAAGCAACTCATGACGCCTTGATTTGAGCAGGCTCAAAAACAGATGAGAAGCAAAGTCATTGACATTCTAAGGCTTTGAATGGCTTTTCCCTAGTATTAAATAAAAAAATCAACTTTTTCTTTTCACTCAGGTTATGTAAGTCTCACGTTAACATTTGCTTGATGATATGAAACATTTAAATAAGACAAAACAAAAACAAGAAACATTTAAGGGTGTAAAATAGTTTTTGACAGATCCGGCAACTAAAATTAAATTTAATATCAATTCCCCTCATTAACAAACTTAAGAATGAGGCAGAGGAAACGAGCCCACAGCACCTTTTACTAAGAAAGCAGGAGAAAATAGTGACCCGAGACTGAGCAGTGTTTGGGTCATTCCTCAGGGAGTGGAACAGCCTCCTGTTTGCACACACACCAATCCACAAACACCATGACAATGACTGGCTCCAACTAATGGCTCTTTGTGAGCTCCTCACTGTGACTTCGTGTTTAACCAGTGGCTTCTGTTGGCTTTGTGTTGCTTGCTTTCCACAACATCTTTAGGCGATTGGCTGGTCCATCCTCCTGTTCCTGATCATCCTGGGAGCAATGGGACGGCTCATCAAGCCCTTTTTCGATGACCACGCCACCTTCTTGCAGACACGATACTGGAGCAACTACCTCGATGTGGAGCAGAAGCTTTTCGATGAAACCTGTGTTCTGCACGCCCGTGACTTTGCCCGGAAATGTGTGGTGCTGTTCTTTGAGGACATGACAGAAGACTCCATACTTCGTCTTCCACATCCGCCCTTCATCACCAACGGCAGTGAGAGCTGGGAAGATGAAGAGGAGAGACTTCACGGGGTAACAAAGCAGGAGAAGGTGGACCAGTTGCTCAACAAGTGGTATTACAGTAAACCAGAACTGGATGTGACCAGGAAGGCACACAAACCCAGGCCATGTGTAACCTGGGAGGACCGAGAAGGGAGGACTTTATACTCAGATGTTTAAGATGGAGTTTGTGTTTGGTGTTTGGTGGCTGCATGGCTAAAACAATGAGTGAATGCAATGAGTGCATTTTGTCCATGGAAGTGAGATTTTACATCTCACCAGGTTAGAAACATCTACTAGAGAAACTCTGAAGTCAGAGTAGAAAATGTAAATCAGTCATTTTCCATCGGTTCTGACTAAGAAATCCAATTTGGCTGTCATTTGTATTACAGCATGTGGTGGTAACATATTTCATTGCATTATTGGTGGTTTGTATCCTAATAAATCCATGGCAACACAGTGCACTATGTCTGTGAATAAACCCATCAGTAATCAATGGAATGAAAACTCCAATCTTCTTCCTGATCCTTTCACCATGTTGTGTTAGCATGAGTTGCTCCTGACGGCAGCTTTCCTTCATGGACCTAAAGAGGTTGACACTTATTTTCACTTGTTTCTAAAAATCAGCTTTTGTCTCTGACCACAGATAGCTAGAAAACGTCAGTTCCATCAAAGTGATGCTGAAGCTGCTGTTTCTTAACCTGACTCTCGGCAGATGGAACGAAATCCATCTGCCAAGAGTAAGGATAGCTGTTTCTTATCATGCCAGATATGTTGCCGTCTCTAAAAAGACATTTTACATGGATTTCAACTTTAACAAAACCCAAAACATTTTATAAAGCTCCCTGTTGCATCTTAGAAGTATGTGCGCCATGTATGTGTGCATCTACTGGGACGAAGGGTGTAAAATGGTAAAGGTGTCAAACGTACAGGAGCATGGAACAAACGGGCCTGGAGACAGCAGGCTGACAACTGGAGGATCCCGGTAACGTGACATGTACTGTACCATAAATGGTTTAAATCAGGGGTCACCAGCCTTTTTGAAACTGAGAGCTACTTCATTGGTGTTGTGTCATACGAAGGTCTACCAGTACTGACCTTTGAGCTAGAAGAGTCAGGCTTCACCTTAACTTTATGTAAAATAAAAATATTTGTCATGCTTTGCTATAGACGTTGTTGTTTTTAAATCTATATAAATTAAAGTGGGAATAAACAGGAAGACTAACAGAATAAAATAAAGTTTTAGATGCAGCTCACTGGTGGATTAGGCTTTTTTTTTAGAACAGGGCACCACATGTGGTCCTCTGGGTCTATTTGGTGCCCACCGGGACCGTGTTAGTGAGCCCTGGTTTAAATACTAGGAGAGTGAAAGGGTAGGCAAACAGGTGTGAGTAACTGGCAACAGCTGGAGGGAATTAGGACAGATGTACTGGATTGGAGATACACAATGGTCTCGAGCAGACAGAGAAAAATACAAGACAGAACCCAGCATAACATTACAATACAAGATATAAATAAGAAACAAAATCAACTAGATACACTAGAAAACAAGAACAGGAGAATGAAATTAGATTACCATAAGCAAACCGAGGAACCCCTAAAAATATCACGCATATGAAATAACTGATAAACCAGGATAAACAGGAACATTTTGAAAATGAGAAGAACGCACCAAACAACAGGAAAATAATACAGAACCAGAACAAACGAAGAGATCCAGAGCCAAAGACCCAGGGATTGTTACAGGCATGTGATCAGAATGTCTCTGGTCTCCGTTCAGAAGCAGTGGAACCAACTGTGGTTCTCTGAGCTGTGAGGCTCATTCCATTAAAATGCTTTACCTGTTAAAACCTTCTGTGGCAGCATGTAGATCAAACTGCACATCCCACTTACCGTACCAGATGTGTAGGCAGATGATGCTGGAGTATCGTTTACTTGAAGCCATGCACCTTGACACAAATGCAACCCCTCGTTGGGAGTACAAAAGAATGCTCCTGCAAGCCAGATCTGGTTATTGTAGGTTAGCTGAGGCCTGCTTCAAAAACCCAGAATCCAAAAATCTAATGTAAGCAAGTCATGCACAAGTTAGTCCTAATGAGAAGGACTGTGGAGAGAAGATATCAATATTTTGAAAAAGTGGGACTGGACTGGAAATGGATGAAAAAACAGACATGTCTGAGGACATATTTAGACAAAGGACTAAACATGAAGAGGGGCAGTTTGTGTCATCTATGCTTTGGGTTTACAGTGCAGTCAAACAGTAACCATATGGATGAAATATTACCATACACACCATGCAGCTCTTACACGGAACAAACCCAGATCCTTAGCCTTTAGAGTTTTACTCTGAGCATTAAACTGTGTCAAAATGGTTATTTGAATGTGTTTTGGGTGTGGACGGACTAGTTTTGCATGGAGGTTTTCCTGCAGCCACACACTGATGAATGCATGCAAATGCATTTTGGACCAAGCTAACTTCAGGTGCGTGCACCAATACTTTGTTTTTTATTTCCTGAGGTGCTTGTAGACTTGTAGATGATTCAGTATTTTTCTAATATTACCTATGAGTATGTGCAACACAGTGCTCCTCTGTGTTTAGACTCCCAAAGAATTAATTATTCAAATGTCAACCCTAATCCTACTCCAAGCCATTCAGCCCAACTCATCTATGTCATTGTGAAGTGCAGCAGCAAGCCAGACTAGTTGACAACAATATCCAGATATTTGCATTATATCTTTTCCCTTAAGTGCCAATGGAAAACCGTCCTAATCTAAATGGGATGGGTATCGTTTCTTAAAACTCCTAACAATGTAATTGTGTAATCTCTTTTACAAATTACCAATTGGTAAATTAAAGAGGCACAATTTCCCAAAGAATGGAAAACTGCAGCAACTATGTCAAAATGAAGATCTAGGGGAGGAACTGGCTGGAGTAATTACTGACCCATCAGTATAATAGCCAAGTAATCCAGATTATTTTTCTAATGTTGCAATGAAATGGATAAACTCATGCTTGAATAGGCATTATATTATACATTATGGCATACAACAGCATCTTGGTGCACCTCAGAGTTTTACATTAAGGTCTATCACCGTAATTTCATTTTATATAATAAAGACATGTAAAGTTTATCCTCATGATGTAACCTGCTGGGTGTATGTTGATGATATGGTTGCATATTTTCATCTAAAAAACAAACAAACAAAAAAAACAAACAGCAGACTGACTGGTAAGGACATAACCCAGGTTATGTAACTCCTGTTCTCTTCTTGGACTTGATTAAAATGCAAGTTTAATCTTCCTTAGGTCTGTCAACAAAGATTCAGATCCAGACGTTATGGTGACGCAGTGAAAAATACTGCTAGAACAGTGAGATTATACACAGTATTGCCTAAAGTATTCACTCATCCATCCAAATAATCCAAATAAGTTGTTCCAATCACTCTACTCTGGTTCTTAAGTCAAGTCAAGTCAAATCAAGTTTATTTGTGTAGCACATTTCAGCAGCAAGGCGCTTCAAAGTGCTTTACATCATGACAACGTAAAAACGTCAAACACAGGTTGTGAGACCAGTAACAAACTTTAAATTGTATCAAGTAAAAACATCAATACACATCAAATAAGTTACTCTGTGTTTCTGTTATTATGTGCCGAAAGCAACTCTAAACAAGTGTGGTTTTCAGTCTTGATTTAAAGGCACTCAATGTTTCGGCTGATTTGCAGTTTTCTGGAAGTTTGTTCCAGATTTGTGGAGCATAGAAGCTGAATACTGCTTCTCCTTGTTTAATTCTGGTTCAGAGTATGCAGAGCACCCCAGAACCAGAAGATCTGAACAGTCTGGAGGGTTGATACAGCAACAACAGCTCTTTAATGTATTTAGGTGCTAAGTCATACAGTGATTTATAAACTAACAGAAGTATTTTACAGTCTATTGTGTGAGCTACAGGGAGCCACTGTAAGGACTTTAGAACTGCGGTAATGTGCTCTATCCTCCTGGTTTTAGTGAGAACATGAGCAGCAGCATTCTGGATCAGTTGTAGTTGTTTGATTTATTTTTTGGGCAGATCTGTGAAGACACTGTTGCAGTAATCCATGCGACTAAAATGAGTTTCTCTAGATCTCACTGGGACATCAGTCCTTTAATCCTGGAAATGTTCTTCAGGTGGTAGAAGGCTGGCTTTCTGACTGTCTTTATGTGTCCTTGAAGGTTCGGGTCTGAGTCCATTACTACATCCAGATTTCAGGCCTGATCACTAGTTTGTAGTTGCAATAACTGAAGCTGCGTGCTGACACTAGTTTGTTCCTCTTGATGTCCAAAGATTTCTGTTCAGCTGGATAGGATGCCACCTGTGCAACAGTCCGGAATTTCCTTACTCCTGAATGTTCCCCAGTCCACTGTCAGCGGTATAATATTAAAGTGGAAGCCACTGGGTGCGACAGAAGAGTGACTGGTAGGCTTGGTAAACTAACTGAGTGAGGGCCGTGCACATTGAGGCACATGGTGCACCAACCTTCTGCAGTCAATCATCACACACTTGAAAACTTCATGTGATTAGCTAAAGATAGTGTGGATGGAGCTTCATGGGATGTGTTTCAGTGGCTGAGCAGCTGCATCCAAGGCAAGGCAAGTTTATTTCTATATCACTTTTCAGTAGCAAGACGATTCAAAGTGCCATACATCACCGAGTGCAATGCAAAGCATGGGATGCTGTGGTGTAAAGCAGGCTGCCAATAGACTCTAGACTGGATGTGCAGAGCTATTCGTCCTCCAAAAATGGTGCGTTTAATGACATCCAAAAAGTTCAACTTTGACCTCATCTGACCAAACTGTATTTTAGCAGTATTTCACTATCTGGTTGTGGTTGGTTAATGGTGAAATGCTGTTCTTTTCACTTGCGGATTATGGTTTCAACAGGGCTATGTGGAAAATTTAGAAGTTTAGAATAGGCTTTTCTATATATTGACATATTTCAGCTGGTTTCTTGGCTTTCTGTGCCTTTTTTGTACTCCATTTTATTCAGTGGTACATTCCAATTGTTTTACTCATAGCTTCATTAATGGAGTAATTTTTTTGATCACTTTGTATATGTGAATTACTCAGATCGGTACAGACATCTGCTTGGAATCTTATCTCACAAGTGATAATTGAAATATATTTACAGAGAAACATGCGGACACACTCATTGCTTATTTCATCCTCTGTATATACTAAAACTGAACAGATTGGTTGTGTTAGTACGTGCATCATTAGACAATACAAAGCTGGCACATCAAGCATTGAAATAAACACTGAAAAAAGTAAGTAAAAAAATAGTCCCACCATTAAACTGAATTAAATGCCAATTTATTTAACCTTAATGGTATATTGGAAAAAACTAGCCTTGGTTTATGATTGTAAATAATTACTCGGGAGTTTCAATAAGTTTTATGCAGCAACAGGAGTCTGGCTGTGAAGACCACGGGTGGAGAGCAGGACGGTTAAAAGACCAGTGGTTTGTTTTGCTTGTTGTTACAACAGAGCAAAGCAGGGCAGACCCTCTCTGGGACATGTGTCCCATGTTGTTCTTGTAAGAAAATATGAAATTCTCACTCTGAAAAAAAAACATCCTTGTCTTGTTAATTAAGGGAAACAATTTAAGTTTTTTCACCCCAAAACAGAATGCAAGCTGAAGGCGAATGTCAGCTGCTGCTGTTTTTAATGGAACAAATCTCAAATTCTACAGGTACTGGGAGGATTGACAGATCAGAAGTGGTCCTCAAAAGGTTGGCAGGTTGGGCTGAGGCAACACTCCCACACAGCAGGTGGCGCTCATGTGCCTTGACAGAATCAACCGGATGAAGGAGGAAGCGCTAGTTGTTGCTGTTCTGGGCGGGCTAGTTTAAAATGGATTTGATAGCTGCGCTGCGATTCCTGAACCTGAACCAAGTTTCCCAAGGTAATACCAAGTTATTTCGTTGTGTTCATCATGAGAACCCGGAAAAGTCAGAAATATGCCTTGGTTCCGGTTAATTTAGCCGCGGCTGTGGTGACAGCTTCCCGGTTCGGTCAGGACAGCGGAACACAGAGATCAACAGTCTGAAAGCTAAACAGTCTGAAAGCTAAACAGTCTGAAAGCTAAACAGTCTGAAAGCTAAACGTTTCCTTTATAAACAGAGAATGCGTTTAGTTTTTACCCCCCTTGAACATAGATATGTAACGTGATAAAGGATTTATAAATTATGAAAACGCGCTCAGGGGCTGTATTTCATATGGAAAAAAACAACAACTTTGGTCTTAGTGACGTCATTTTAGAAAAATATTTTTCTCAGAAATTCACTTCGGTAAGATAAGCTATTTACAAAGCACCCCAGCCCTTTAGAGAGCTCCTACAGTGAAAAGTTAGGAGTAGCGAGGAGGACTTCTAACGAGTGTCTGAAGCAGGAAGACGGTGGAAACGGAGAGAGCTGATTGGCTGATCAACATGAGTCCATAAACCTCTATAACGTCATACAATTATTATGTAGCTAAGATAAATTTTATCATCCCCATAGAGGGAAATTAATTAGTTTCAGTGTCCCAAAGGGTTAACGGTGCGGCTCTAGTAATGTCATTTTATCGAGGATTAATAAATAATAGGAAAAGCCTCACTAAAACTTGGGGAAATGTTCAAACAACATAATACGCCTTGGGATCCCCTGGAGGAGCTGGCCCAAGTGTCTGGGGAGAGGGAAGTCTGAGCCTTAGGAAAAAGTCGCAGAAAAATGTATACATAACTACACACTGTAGAAGTCCAATAATAAACACTCTATGCACATGGAGGGGAAATGGAAAGGAGGGGAGAAAGGTTTCACTGTATTGCATGATGATGTCAGCAGCCGTAATGCTCATCCAGACGTTTGCTTGCATGCTGCCATCTCCTCTCTGGCTGTTGGTTTCTGCACAGACTGCTTCTCACTTTCCAGGCTGGTGCGTAAAAGGAGAGGAAAACTTGCGTAGAACTGCGGGAATGTGCTTCAAAGTCTGCCTCTTGGCACCGTGATCCTGAGATCATTTCGCGGCTTTATTGTGGAGAAACAGCTGAGCAGAACAACTCTGAGCCAGTTTTCAGGTCTAGAGGACAAAAGAGAGCCCCCTCAGTAGCAGTAAAAGCTCAGCTAGTAGCTTTGACTAGGAGACAGACAAAGCTGTCCCTAAAATGTCCGTATTAAGGCAATAATAAAGTTGTATGCGAACTATTCCTTTTTTATTTACGATCTGCACCATCGTTTGTCGTTGCAACACGTCCTGCTGCAACGTATACTTGCACTATTCATCTGGCCTTACATTTTTCTGTAGGTATAAAATGTCTTTTCTTTAGTCCTGACAAATGACGAGTACTTGTATCTTGTAATAATAAGTTTTTACTGTGAGCCCTGCGACGGCATTCCTCTCAAATGTACGCTGAGAACGTGCAGCTGAATGACAGCAAAGCCTGAGTCTGTGTGCTTGACTCGCGTTCTGTTTTCCAGAATGGGTGGATGCTGTGTGGGACTTGGAGTTCACAGAGAGGAAGCCACTAGACATAGAGGAGGAACTCTGCGCGGCTGGAGATGACTCCTTCAGCAAGCTGTACCAGTGTTTGGTGGCCCATGCTGCAGACCAGCAGCAGTCTGCCGGCCGGGATGGAGCTTCACAGGTGAGCTGGACTCCTGCTTGCCGCGCTCTTTCTTTCTATTTAGTAATTCGACGTCATTTGAGGAATGCCCTATAGCAACACGGATTCAAAATTCAATGCAAGACCACCGTTTAACCTTAGCAGGGCGCCACACTGTTTTAGACACAAAAGCATCCACTAATTTGTGAAAAATAATGACCAGGATGTGTAGACAGTATAACTATGGTAGCAGTTAATTGGTAAAAATAGTTGATCTATCGATGAGTCACTCCTAAACCTCACAACCTCGCAAAATTCACTTTACAAACGTCACAATTTTGTTTGATATTTATTTAAATGCTTCAGTTATGATTTTTTTTAAGTGTACCTATTGCATTTTAGATATTTATTTCTGTTTTGTCCATAGGAACAGCCATAGTACACCAGTGCCTGTATTAATATTTTTGAGCAATTAAATATCAATATAGAATACAAAAGTGAAAACACGTACTGTATTAACATTGAAGTAAAGCGAATTTAAACCTAAATTATTCTCCTTTCCCCTTAGAAACGAGGATCGTTCTCATCATTTTTTAACAATAACACATCTGAGAATAGAGCTGTAGCGCAGTAATAACTGTGATGAATATGGAGCAAACGGTAAAATAATATTCCAGACCTCAGTGCTGGCCTGGAAGTCTTAGACTGGCCCTCCATGAAACGTGAATGAAAACAGGTTTATATCAGTTACAGCTAATGTGATGCTTTTTGGTCTCAAATGGCCAATATAATTTACAGCAACAGCTTACAGTATACAGCCTTTAAGATAAACTATGAAACCATTTCTTTCTTTCTTTCCAACAAATATCGTACAAAGTGAACATGAACGTAACAAATTACTGGAAAGCTGCTGTGTTTCTGAGCCTATAATGCTCACTCTGAGCAGCCTCTGCAGAAACGCACTATTTTCTGCTCCACCATGATCTCCTCACTTTAAGCTGTCGCTCATGAACCCAGAGGCCATGGGAACCAATCCATTCAGAGGATTTTCTGAATCCATACTGAATTGGTAAAAAAAACGATTGCCGTGCATTGATGCATGGATATTTCTTACCCACTCCTACTCTGAACATTGTCCGCAGACTGAGTTGTAAGTATTGTACACATGTGTTGACAAAACGTGAAACAGGTGAAGGAGATTGGTGTCTTCCAGGAGCCCGGATGAGCTCTGTGCTCTGTGTGCTGTCAGGCGGCGGCAGTAAGCCCGGCTTGTGTCCCGTGTTGCAGGGCGTCTGGGTGATCCTCGGGGAGAACGGGGTGTCGGTGAAGTCTCTGGTGGCCGTGCTGTCCTACTTCGTCCTGGCAGCGAAGGCCAAGGGGGCCAACGCACAGCAGAGGGTGTGTGGACTCTATGCAGCCTCTGTCTACCTGCTGCTGCTGGGCATCCCAGGTGAGCATATCTACCAGCTGTTTGTTCTTGGAGCTTCTAAAGCTTTGTTCCAGCAAAGGTTGTAGACACGGGATGGATTACCCAGAATTCAGCTGCCATTTCAATCAGTTTATTTCATATCTTTGATTTTAAAGGCCGTAAACTCCCCCCTGTTGTTTTAGGGAATTGGTTTAATGCAACAACTCTTAGAAAAAGTCGCAAAGCGGTCAAAGCTGAATACCCGGTGTTGATTGTTAAATCGTCCTGCTGTGGGTGAACCTGTCTGACCCGGGTTGTCAATTTCAAGTTTCTTCCTGTTTTCTGAACAGTTTGTTGAGATTCCGTTAGAAAAAAGGCTCATATGCTGTCTGGTGGTCAACAGTGTGTGTATGGGGGGGCACTCTGCTGGAGGCTGCCTTTCTTTCTCCTGATCGCCGTGTGAATGTGTGTTGCTTCCAGGTAGTATTGCCAGCAAGGTTTTCCACGCGGTCTTGTTGGACACCTGTACTGGCCTGACCTCAGACTGCTGGCCTCAGGACTCTGGGAAGAAGCGCAAGAAGGACGGCCTGAAAAGTTCCCAAGCTGACAGCAAACGCTCCAAACCACAGCGGAGAAAAGCTCCAGAGGTGCTGCACCAAGTCGTACATCAGTCACTGCTCAACACGTCATCATCATGCTCTGAATTATTCTAGTCAGTCCAGGCTGCTCCTCCCACCATGTATGCAGGTTCAGCAGCAGCTGTGCAGGTTTAGCTGGATGGGTTTTGGGAGATAATCTCCCAGATGGTGTCGGGCTTTGTTAAAACAGACTCCAAAGACATGTTTTATTCTTCTCCTCTCAAGCTTTCTCATTAAAGAAACAACCTGATTTGATAGAAGAGAGAAGACAGCATTAAGCTTTGCGTGTCTGAGAGTTTATGCTATTCCCAGATGGACATGGACGAGGAAGAGGAGGAAGAAGAGCTGCTCTTCTCTGGCCAGGAGCTGATGAAGATCAGAGACGGCGTCGCTCTCTTGGTCCAAAGTCTCCTCCGTCTCCTGCAAACATTTCCGCTCAAAGACATGCCTCAGAGCGCCAGCAACTGCGCGCAGGTAACCCCCCAAACCTGCAGCCCACCGCCCCCCCGGCCCACACTGAGCAGCTCAAGCATTCCTTTCTCCTCCACAGATCTTCAGTAAGCTGCTCTACTTTGAACCTGTGCTGGGCGAGCCGACCTTCGCTGCTCCACGGTGAGTTTTCCTCTCTGCCTCGGCTGTGTTGAAGACGAGACATCCGGGGAGAGAAAAGTGAAGCCGTATCATTTCTTCACAGCGATCTCTGCGAGCTCACGAGCGTTCCAGAGATGGCTTTCTATGGCCTGAAGCTGCTCTGCTCACCAAGACACGGAGACCAGAAAGAAGTAGGATCCCAGCTATAACACAAACAGTCACAGCCACTTTAGAGATGTGGCTGTCTGGGTGCATGGGGGGGGTCTGAGATCTTGGTGGGGTCTGAGATCTGGAGGCCATCAGGACTGTTAGAATAAAAGCTTCTTCCTCGTTTCATGTTTGTTGCTCCCCTCTAAATCGGCATGTCTGTGGTGTGGGAGGAGACATGATCTCTGATTGGTCTTTAAGGTTGCTGTCAGCATCAGCCTCTGACTTGTTTTGGGTCAACTACTGGATCCAAACTGTGCAGAGATGGAGCGTGGATCCCCCTGATCTTAAGAGTTTGATCCGGCGTGCTTTCAAAGAATAGGACCAGACAGTTTGCTGCCCACCACGCATGCCTGGAGCCTAAGAGGCACAACCAGACCACCAGGCCCACTTCTTCTATCTGTTGCTTTTACACATGGAATGTAGATCAATAGAAGTTGACTTCTTATCTAAAAATCTTCTTTCAAGCTGTATAAATAAGCGATAGCATAAATATTTACTCCCTTTAAAGTGACAATGTCACAGTACGAGGGAGATTACTGGTCTGTCTCAAGGTACTGAAGGATGGCAGCAGCTGGACGACCCAGTCTCTGGTTCACCATTCCTGCTGCCATGACAACATGAAGACAAAAGCAACCCAGAGACACAATCAGGAAGTTTTCAGCTCACTGGACGTCGGCAGGCAGCTCCGGTGAATCCAGGAAGTAAAGGAAGGAGTGAGAGGAATAGGAACCTGCCCGGGGCTGGATGTCCACACTGCTGAGGAAAACGGGCCTGAAGGCTCACCTTGATTTCTATTTTTATTCTGACAAGAACGGTTCAGAGCATGCAACTAGAATTCTATTGACGGGTTAATCAGGAGGGTTTATATAATCAGAAGAGTCAATCAGAACAAGCATGCTTGGTTTCCCAGAGCTTTAGTGACTAAACTGTCCGTCTGTCTCTCAGTCCCTGCGGGCGGTCTTCCATCGGCTGCTCTACGTCATCCTGATGATGAATAAGGGCCACAGTGGGAAGCCTTCCCTTCTCACCCCTAACCAGGCCGTCCTCACAACCCGCGATCAGGCCGTCCACTTTGTTTGGTAAGCAGCCTCGCTCTCATTAAAGCCAGGAAATACTTGTTTCAAAGGAGGGTTATTTATTTGAAAGGAGCCCTTCTCTCTGTCCTGTGCTGTCTGGAAAGTTGTGGCCAGATGTTTCAGCTCCATGACTTTGTTCCTTGTTGCATTATTTAGGCTGGGGGGCTGCAGCAAGCGGCTCTTTGGACCCCCAACTATGGCTCCTAAGAACTGTGGCTGAAAACTCATAAAGAACCAAATCATTTTTGAAACTATAGCAATAATAGCAAACACAGGTTTAAACAGTTTTTTTTTAATGGAAGGATTTCGTTGACATCACACACTAAAAGGACCAGTAATAATTTTTAAGATCTTTGTTTTGTCCCTGGATTGGAAACCTTATGTTTCATGTTCCACAAATGTCAACACCTCATGGAAGAAAATGCATCTATCCTATTTGTTGCAAAGGTTTTGTTTTTCCTTCATTTTAAAACCTAAAACCAGGAAAAAAAATATGGTTCTTTAAAAATAACACATTGTCAACATTTATTAAACAATGAGTTTTTTTTTTTTTGCTTTTTTTTCTTGTCCCGTAACATTTGTGGCTATCGTATTTTGTACTAAACTGTTCAGATTTCAGCAAAAAAGTCGAAATTTGAGCCTGAAAAAGTTTATTTCTGCCTGGCAGATGTGACTGAACCAAGTTAGCTTTCAGGCACATTTATGGTGAAAATAATTTTAACGCTGACTGGGAAAGTGTGGAGAAGGATTTGTAACGTTGTTGATGTATGGTGTGTGTTTGTGACCGCAGTCATCTAGTGGAGGAGCTGAAAGAGCTGGCTTTACCTTTCCTTCAAATCCTCCTGCAGCATATCTGCTTCCAGGTGAGTCCAAAGGAAAGCTTCCAATGGCTGCTGGTTATCTCTTGCTTCCAGGGTGATGGGAGAAAGGTGTAGAAAGGACATGTGTTCAGGCAGGGCAGAAACACCTTAATCATGGGTCTGTTGCTGCTGCTCTGTAGATGGTGGAGAAAAGCGAGTATCGGCACCACGGAGCCCAGGCTGTGGGTATGCTGACGTCTCAGATGGCCAGTACGGACTACGCCCACTTCATCAAGTGGCTCTTCAACTTCTCCAGTCATTCAAAGGTGACACACCCTCAAGGTTATTCATCTTCTCAAGGGTGACGCGTGAAGACTTCCTTGGATTAGTAATGGAGTGTAGAAAGTGGAACGAGAGCAAGTCCACAGCTGTAACGTCTGAAAGCATGTTGTTTTTAGACGTTTTCCAAGCTGTGCCGTTTGGGTCTCAGATGACCTGCAGAGGCTGCTCTAAAAACAAGATGATCCTCGAGCAGGCTGTCCAACTGCAGCCAAGCTTCTGTGCTCCATCCTCAGCAGCTTTTATCTGCACCAGATTCTGCTGATCCACAGATTTCCCAGATCAGACAGACTCTGGAGGACAATATAGCAACCTATTTTAGATACAGAACACACAAACACTGAATTCAAACTCAACCCTTTATTCAACCAACTTTTTACCAAAACTGCAAGTTTTAATTTTTTTTTTTTTTTCAAAAGAACGTGTGCTCACTGGACTCTCTGAAGGGGGCGGAGCTTGGTGACAGATCTGTGTTCTGTGTTCCAGGGTCTGTGTTATGATTGGTTGGGAGGATGTAGTGATTGTAATATTGACCTACATGGCTAGAATGCAAAAAGAAGAAAAACTGCTACGCTATTGAACTTTCTTTAACCCTTTTTTTCTATCATCGATATACATCTATCGATTGATATATATTGTGGAAACCCAAAGTGGGGATTATACGAGTAGAAGACTGTATCATGCTGCCCCAAGAATAAGGAAACTCGCCACTTGTCAGCTTATGTTCCTTTTGCTATTTATTTTGTTGGGTTGAAAAATAAACAGATATGATGCGAAAACCTTCAACACCTAGCTGCACATTCTGGCTCGGTAGAAGATCCAGAGGGTTAGCATTTATTTGTCAGATGCTGCACTGAAGGAAAAAAGGCTAATTATCTCATAGTTAGGGTTGGTGAAACTATCTGCTGTCCAGTCTACCAACGCAGGGGAGAGAGGTTCTGGAGAGTTCAGACGGCCAGGAGCTGCTGCAGCTGGCTGGAATGAGTTGTAGTCCCACCAACAAGGTTCTGCTTAGTTGGTTCCAGCATGCTGTAGCTTGCTGCTAAGCTGGTGCCGCTTTCTACAGATGGTGCACCGGCTGTTCTCCGTGGACGTGGTGATGGTCCTGTTGGCGCAGCCAGAGAGAAACCTGGAGGAATGTCAGGACCCAGACCTTGCCAGGTTCCTGCCACACAAGTTCCTGATCCAGGACCTGTTGTTTGCCCGACGAACGGACGAGTCCCCCACCGTCCAGGGCCACGCCCTTTCCTGCCTGGCTCAGTGTTTGGAGCTGCCCTCGCCCAACGCCACCCAGGCCATCCACGGCCTCTTCTCTGCCAGTGAGAAAACACG
Source organism: Fundulus heteroclitus (assembly GCF_011125445.2). Lineage (NCBI taxonomy): Eukaryota > Metazoa > Chordata > Actinopteri > Cyprinodontiformes > Fundulidae > Fundulus > Fundulus heteroclitus. Next base: position 4,328,656 of record NW_023396781.1, on the reverse strand, counting down.
CAGAACATAAAATTTGCCCGATGTAGCTGACTTCAGCCATTGGCAAGAATGTTAACTGCAATTAACACTAATATTAATAAAATGTAGCGTAACGTAAAATTGTGCATTTTTTGGTATCCTAGCATGTTGCAGAAGCATTGAATGTTATTCTCTGATGGTATAGATGTTTTGGTGAGCATCCCTCTGCTAAAGCAGCTTGTATTTGCATTTTCTGTTTCTAGCTGGGTCACAGACGGTGCTGGAGCAGGAACTCTCAGCAGGTACGGTCCTTCTCAAACTCTTCACTGGCTGACAGTTTGTTGATCTGCTACAAAGATGATTCACAGCAATCTGCACCCTGCCATGAAGGGGATAGTCGGGCTCATCGTTGCAGCCTAACTTTTAATCCTCCTGTATTTAGGGACTAGCGATATTTATTTATTAGTGATTAAATGTTTCTGTCCAGAGGGCCGTTTCACAAAATCAAGACAGAGGATTAAGCTGGTATTTTCCTGATATCGTGGCTGAATTGAGCCTGGACTCGTTTTCACAAAAGCAGCAACACCTACGTTACCATGGTGATTTATTCTGTGCCGCTAGCCAGCTCCCGACTAGCTTAACAGCCAGGCTTAGTTAATCCTGGTGCCTTATCTGTTTAGTCATTGGTCACACTGATCAGAAACCAACCAGTTTTCTCAGTGATTCTGTTTTCAGTGTTTTTTTTGTTTTGTTTTTTTATCAGTCTGCATTAAAATACCACTAATAAACATTGGTATTCAGTTAAGTACTGTAATTATTAAAAAAGTTATGATTGTAGTCTGTACCATTATTAGCTATTTTCAATGTCTGCAATGTTACAGTTCAAGTCTCTCTTTGAAGATTTCTGAAATTCTGAGTTTGACAGAAAGACCTTTAATAGACTATTGCAGGTGTTGAGGGAATTAGAAAGGCTGACGAAGAAAGTTGTCAATAAAGTCCAGTGTTGCGCATTTTTCCAGGAAATTCTGCGACTCTATGGGGCGCTGTTTTTACTGACTCCATGCACTGACTCTATGCACTGACTCTGTGCACAAAATATGCATCTTACAGCCCCAAAAAGGAAATAAAACTATACAAACCATATTGCTCAGTGACCTAACCACTGTTAATGAAAAGAACATTGTTATTTGATATATTTTTTATCATGAATAGATAATTTCGTTGCATATCAGGCATCCTACATTAACTTCTTTCAATTTGTTTTAGAGTCCATGCTTAGTGTTTGAAATGCAAACAAAAAATTTGTATTAATAATTAACGCCTCTATTAAAATCTGATATGAGGTGAACACTGCTTTGCAAAGGCTGTCTGCTGAAAAACTTTCATCCCTTAGTTCTGCACTACTGCTTCAGGAGTTATGGAAGGGTCAGCGAAACAGCGCCCTCTAGAGTCACAATCAGATAGATCAGAGAAAAGGTATAAATATTTTTTTTTGCCATGGAAGTAGCTCCAAACAAATGTTTTCCTTTATAATAGCAGCAGTGTTTCCTGTCTTGAGTCTGGTGCACTTCAGTTCCTCATAAGGCTCCACCCAGAGATGTTGCTTGGGCTGTGTGAAACGGATAAAGCTGAGACACATTGATTGCGCTATGTCAAGCCTGGCTTTAGCGCTTATCCTGGATCTCTAAATTTCTGCTTTTGTGAAACAGGCCTCTGAGGGCTGTTTCACAAAAGCAGAATTTAGAGATCCAAAAAAAGCCCTAAAGCTAGACTTGACCAATAGTAATCAGATCATCCTGGTTTTATCTGTTTCACGAAGGCCAATCCAGGCTCAGTAGGTGCAACTATGTCAAGCCAGGTTTTTTCAGGAGACCATGAGGTTGATCACAGACAAAAATAAAACATTTGCCATGTGCACATGTTGGTAGGTGCTGGTTTCTTGACTGTACCTGAGCTGTGCTGGGACCCGAAAACTAAAATGGACGTTGGGAAGCTTTCCAGGAGGATGTTGGACCTTTTTTTTTGGGAGATTGATCCTGAGTGCTAACAGATCTAGATCCATCATCCGTTTTGATCGTGCCTCTGAATGTTGATGGATGCTTCTGTGTTGTAGGATCATGTACCCAGAAAACCTACAGAACTCTCCCCTTCAGGACGGTGGAGATCGGCTGTGCCGACAGGTCCAGCTGTGAGGGTGAGAGTTTTCTCATAGTTCCAGGTTTAGATGGACATCTAGACATCGACGAACCGAATGTGTGATAATGCGCTGTGTTTTTGGTCCAGCTAAAGACAACCTGAAGTCTTCTCCTGCGCCGTGTCAGTGACTCAAAGACCAACGTGAGGAAAGCAGCCCTACAGGTACTCGGCTCCATGACGGACCTTAACCGATCAAGCACTCTGTGCCAAACGTTTGAAGTCAAACACACGAGAGGAAGATGCTCGGGTTTCATTGTCTTGTTCTGTCGTTCAGGCTTTGGGGGGTCTCCTGAAACACGACGTGATTCCCACAACCTGGGAGAATCTAGAGACTCTGTCGGAGCGCAGCAGAGGATCCGGCTGTGTCTGTGAAGAAGAAGGCCTTACAGAGCCTGGGAGAACTGCTCGCCGTAAGTCTGGATGTTACAGAAACCACCCAAAAATCTTCTTTCTCCTTAGAAGGGGACTAATAACGGGTGGGCTCTGCTTGATAACGCCACCAGGCTAAACCAGAGTGCAGTATGGTCCAGAAGGCGTGGCTGCACTGTGTGGTCCCAGCTGTGATGGACTCGGAGAACTCTGTGCAGGACAAGGCCTTGGAGATTCTGGAGCTGGTGCTGCTGGACCAGGTGAAGCCTCACTCTGAGGGTCGCCACCTGGACAACAGCCAGAAGCTGACCTGGGACCTGCTTGGCCTGCTGTGTAACGAGTGCCAGAACCTTGGGTCAGAGTCATCCGCTGTTTGTTTCCTATGAATGTAGACATGCATTTTCAGTGTTTGTAATGGTTATAAACTATAACAGCGATCTCAGCCAGGAGTAAATGAAATTAAATCTAGGAAGTCTGTCAGATGTTATTGATACTCAGCAAGTAATCAATGAATCTATA